>NC_091309.1:5157421-5179921 GCF_038502225.1 Cherax quadricarinatus | reverse complement strand
CTTTAGAATTTCCATTATCGCTTCCTCCAGTCGTGTACGTGTTTGTATATGTGAGAATGATACAGTTATTTACATATTTACACAGTTTAAACCTTGTTAGGTAAATGGACACAGATGCAACTAATGTTACATTATATTGTGGCAACGTTTCTCTCTCCAAGAGTTTTAAGTCTTCTTGACAAAGTTCTTGGAGAGCTAAACGTTGCCACAATAAAATGCCACACAAGTTGCAGCTGTTTCCAGTTTACCTAATATTTTGTCGGTAATTCAACCATTATTACTAGTTTAAACCTTGTTTATGTTCACTCAGCATTCTTTTCTTCTTCAGGTGAGTGAGTGAGTGAAGGCCATACAATGAACAACATGGGTGAGTAGCCGTGATATATATTTACTCCTGGCCAGCTTGCTTGGACCGCCACGGTAACCCTCAGTGTTGACACAAGGGTCCGTCTTGCGAGTCCAAGGCATCGTTGCCTTAGCCGGATCACCGGGAGCCTTAAGTCCAAATTTCGGGGGAAAGGGGGACCTCCTAGCTTTTGTAAATCGAAGTGTCATGATAGTACAGCCTCTGCTCACTTAACGACGAAGTTCCGTTCCTAAGACCTCGCCGGTAAACGGATTCGTTGGTAAGTGAGGAGCATACTATAATGGTAGTGGGTTTGTGTCAATCATCTTTGATATTTTTTAATGTCACCATTGCACCATTAATAACATTTCTGGTATATTTTTAAATCTATATACGTAGTGTACTGTATATTGTAATAAACAGAATAGAGGAAATCAGCTCGAACATGCATAATTTAGGTATGAATACTGGTCAAAAAGCCCGTCGTAAATCCGAGTCGTCGGTAAACGAGTACGTCGCTAAGTGAGGAGGGGCTGTATAGTGAACTCTTGTTTTAAGTAGCTGATTAACCTTGTTAATACATCTCACCTCCATCACCACCACAACCCACCGTCATTGCTGCCACAGCTGAGCACACCTGCTAGATATAGTGATCACTAACCACCATTAACCAGTACAACCACCAACACCACCACTAGTAACGCTGGCAGATAGTTCTTCCTTCCTGTGATAAAATAATCTGAGGGGCTTCACGTTTAATAGATTGTTGGCCACAAAGGTTCCAATTACTGCCTGTCTGACTGTCTGCCTTCCTGTCTGCCTGCCTGTCTGTCTGCCTTCCTGACCTGGCCTTCCTGCCTTCCTGACCTGACCTCCTTGTCTTGTATTCCTCCTTGCCTTGCCTGTCTGCTTGCTTGTACCAACAGCCTGCTTGACACACTGGTTCTTCTTGCTGATAACTTCCATGGATCTTCCCTCAACTCTTCCTTTTACTACTATTACTGCTACTACTACTACTGCTACTATTACTGCTACTACTACTACTGCTACTATTACTGCTACTACTACTACTGCTACTATTACTGCTACTACTACTACTGCTACTATTATTACTGCTCCAACTCTTAATTTTACTCCTCCCTTTTTTTCCTAATCTTAATTGCTTCTCCTCTTCCATAAACTTCCTACGTTCCCTTCCCTCTCTCTCATCATCATCAAGGGTGGGGGGAGGGGGAGGGGGTAAAGACAATAAGTGTCACTAGTGAGAAACCCCTTACCTCACTGAGTACTTCCTCGCCTCCCCCTCCCACCGACCCTCAAATTCCCCCATACCCACTTCCCCTCTCCTTCCCTCGTAACCCCCTCTCCCCTCACATCTCCCAGACTCCCCCTCCCACTGCTCTGGGCGGTCCAGTGACACATTTCCGCGCTATTTATACACGCCTCGTGTTGCACTCACGCTGCTGCCTGTATGTGTAATTTCTCTTCATTTATGTAACTAGAACCAATAGTCTGATTGACCCAGCTGTTGGACTAGGTGCGGCCAGCAGTACCAGCCTGGTTGATCAGGCCCTGATCCATCGGGAGGTCTGGTCCAAGACTGGGCAGCGGCCCAGTGTAGGTATACACTACACTCTTGTGTCTATGTGTTCCTTCCACCTTCGCCACTACTACTACTTTTACTTCTACTACTGCTACTACTACTACTTCTACTACTACTACTACTACTACTACTACTACTACTACTACTACTACTACTACTACTACTACTACTACTACTACTACTTCCTGCCTATATATACCCGTCCTACTCTACTTCTCGTCAGTGTGACTTTGTAAATGGTCCAAGTCGGACCGAAACGTCGCCGTAAGCTTCTCTCTTCTATGTGCGGGTTATTTGTGTACCGTTCCAGTCACGGTATTGTGCCTTTTTTGTTATTGTCCATATATTGTTTGTAACAGGTTGATAAAGCTCCTGGAGAGCGAAACGTTGCCACAATAAAATGTCACATTAGTTGCACTTGTGTCCTTTTACACCCATCTAAGTGTATTTCTGTACCCACTAGGAAGGTTAACATAGTCCACACACTGTGACCACTGTCAGTGTCTGGCCGCTGTATTGTATCAGTCTGGTGTTATGGAAGGTCTTAGTCTTCCTCCTCGTCGTGGTTCATCGAATTAAATACTCTAGTGACAGCTGAGTTTATTGTTGGGTAGGAGCGAATTACGATCAAAACGATTGATTTAAATTTATTTAGATACAGGTACACGTGTTCAGAACAACATTATCAAGGACCTGTGATAATGTGAGAAGTCACGAAATCGATTGGAATTTCACAATTTTTTTCACAGTGGCTGTTCTGTATATTGTGATATCACCTGTTTACTGTGATCTTGTTAAATCACAAGTACACCTAAATACGGTTAAACAGATTATTATACATCCTAACGTGTGTGTGTAAATTACCTAGGATAACTCAAAAAAAAGTCTAAATGGGTTATTTACATTGGGATCCTTGTAACTGCTCTTAATTCCATTAATTTCCCAGCTATTGGGACCTGGCTATTATGGCGATAATTCACAGCCAGGGAGGCAAAGTGGGAGAAAAGAGAGAGAAAGAAAACGAGAAAGATGGAGAGAGAGATGGGTGACATTTGCATACTGGGTACTGGTGGCTACACAGCGTGTAGGGACGGACCTGCTCGGCGGGGTCCTTACCTCCTGATTCTTATCCGTAGCTTTGACGAATGGCACCTCTTTCTTGAGACAGTGTAGGCATGCGGACTAGAGTGCACTCTCCTCCGTCACTCAGCCAGAGGTGTACTGGTATCGTTGTCTTTGTTGGGGTACAGCCATAGCTCCTGGCCTCGCCTCTCTGATTCCTTGCCTCCGGAACACTGTGTTCGTTGTTGACCATAAATATCCTGTGTTCCGCTAAGAGTGAAAAATTACTTTTAAACGTCCCTGTGACTCTTCTACATTTCAGTCATTCCGTCCCTATCAAATTCTCTGAGTATTTAGCGTATTTTGATCATATCCTCCCTGGTTCTCTTGTTTTCTAGTGTTATTTTATATTCTTTAAGTCTCCTCGTAGTCCTCTTGATTATGTAGCGAGAGATATGGGAGGAAGTTCAAAATAAACCCAGTGCAAAGCAGGGGTGCGGTGACCATAACAAGGGAACACTGTATCAACATCCGTGGTCCCAGATTATATTCAACATCTTACCAGAAGATAGAAACACTGCTGGAACAAGTGTAGAAGTGAAAGTTAAGACACATGTGCAACATCTGGAAATCTTTATTGTAGACGTTTCGCCATCCAGTGGCTTTATCAATACAGATTCTAGGATGGCGAAACGTCTACAATAAAGATTTCCAGATGTTGCATATGTGTCTTAACTTTCATATTGTCGGTATTTTATACCTTTCTTGCACAAGTGTAGAAGTCTTCAAGAGGAAACCGGGCAAGTATCTTTACCAAGTGCCAGATCAGGCAGTCTGTGATGGATATGTGGAACTACGGACCAACAGCAGCACCAGTCTGGTTGACCAGGCAGGCACCAGACGTGCCTGGCCCATGGCCGGGCTCCGAGAGTAGTGAGACTCTCGAAACTCATCAGAGTTATATCAAAGGCAAAGGTAAGGTAGGTGCCAGATCAACCAGGCTGTGATGAATATGTAGGCCAGCGGGCCACCGGCAGTAACAGCCTGGTTGATCAGGCAAGCACCAACCAAGTCTGGCCGAGCTGCGAGAGTAGGAAAAGCTCTCGAAACCCTTCAAAGGTACATTCAAAGGTCCTGCCACGCCCCGCCTCCAGTTAAGAGGGCATTATACACCAGGACATTCCTAGCAGTCACGGGACTCGCCAAGTCAGCTGATGTATGGCGAGCTGCATCAGCTGGTCGCCTCCATCAGCTGAATAAACAAATAGCGAGAATTGGCGGGAAGGGTTTGTTTACACGCTTACCCCGTCCCCAGCCCTATTTCAGGAATTGTAAAAAGGAATGTGCAAGTAACCCGACTTGGACCATTTACAAAGTCACACTAACACAAAAGATGGTATAATAATGTTCGTCAGGAAACAGGACAAGTGTTTCCTGACGCGGGTTTTAGTCATATGATGGCCGGGAGCTGGAACTTTTGCTCATCTGACCGAGGCCTTCCACTGGCTGACCTGTCCACCTCTTTAAAGATCGCGGTTATGATTATAACCAGTAAATATACATTTTTTCGCTAATAACACAAAAGAGTGAGGAAGCCAGTATGTATACATGGGCGAGCTGGAAAAGAAACGGGAAGAGAGGAAGTAGTGGTAGTGGTAGGTAGGTAGTGGTAGGTAGGTAGTGGTAGGCATGTAGGTAGTGGTAGGTAGGCAGGTAGGTAGTGGTAGGCATGTAGGTAGTGGCAGGTAGGTAGTGGTAGGTAGGTAGTGGTAGGCAGGTAGGTAGTGGTAGATAGGTAGTGGTAGGTAGGTAGGCATGTAGGTAGTGGTAGATAGGTAGTGGTAGGTAGGTAGTGGTAGGTAGGTAGGCATGTAGGTAGTGGTAGGCATGTAGGTAGTGGTAGGCATGTAGGTAGTGGTAGGTAGGTAGTGGTAGGCAGGCAGGTAGGTAGTGGTAGGTAGGTAGGCATGTAGGTAGTGGTAGGTAGTAGTGGTAGGTAGGTAGTGGTAGGTAGATAGTGGTAGATAGGTAGGTAGTGGTAGGTAGGTAGGTAGTGGTAGGCATGTACGTAGTGGTAGACATGTAGGTAGTGGTAGGTAGGTAGGTAGTGGTAGGCATGTAGGTAGTGGTATGTAGGTAGGTAGGTAGTTGTAGATAGGTAGGTAGTGGTAGATAGGTAGGTAGTGGTAGGTATCAAGATTTTGTACATATACTCGGACGATTGTAAACTGCGTTTAGTGTTTGATTGTCTAAGGTTCATTCTACTTAATGACTATGTCTCTTTAGTTATCTTACACTTACCATGGTAAGATTGATGCGGTGCTGAACAAAATGTACCCGAAGGATATCTGACGGATGTTTTTAAGGGGTCAACGCCCCACCCCCAAGGCCCCAAGCCTTAATCCTGGTGGATTAAGGCTTGATGAATCAGGCATGTAATACTAGTCACACGCAGTCCAGGGTAGGAACCACACAACCTCGCTGATCATAAACCCATTGTGGCTTTAAATACTGTTGTGAGCCCTCCATACCAAGACGCCCGTCTCCACACACACACACACACACACACACACATGCACATGTTCTCCAAGCAAGACGATCTTTGAGACGTGCGCTCTGATACGCACCCCTCACCCCTTCCCCCCATTGTTCCTTGAGAACATAGGAAGGATGGAACACTGCAGCAGGTCCTCATGTTCAACCTTCCCCTCCCCTACCCCCTCCACTTTCAGTGACCAGATACCCCGTATTTGTGCACCAATACCCACCCAACCGTTCCCGAGCCAGTGGAAAGGGCAGGTAGGGAATGTACCCAGCTAAGCGTACACTGGAGTAAGAGAGACCGGAGGTAAAAGGGGCACTAAGGGAGGGAGGGAACACTGGCACCACATTTATACCTGGCAGGTGCAACAATACAGCCTGGAGCCACACTGCTACATCACTTGTTGACTGTCTTAGTGCTGCTGCTGCTGCTGGTTTGGTCGTACTTGCATCGTTATATCCGTGCGATCCTAAAGCCCATCTTAGGTCCTTTTCATACCTACTCTTGAAACTGTGTGTGGAATGTTTTTGCACGTCATTCCCTTTTCAATCCTCTAGCGTCTTTACACACTACTGAAGTAGATGCGTTTATGGCTTGATAAAGCTCACTGTGTGGACGAGACGTAATCAAATAAAAGTTCTCGTTATACTACATTTGTGTCTGTTTTTTTCCATCGTGTCGGTATTTTATACCATTTATTACCATCATCCACCTGTGTTGTCTTGTTCCTGGTCGTCACAGCTCCTTAGCTGTCCTGTCTTAGCTGTCCTGTCTTAGCTGTCCTGTCTTTTACGCTGTAATATTATCTCTCTAGTCCGCCTCTCCGCCAAGGTCATCAGCTCCAGTAACTTCACTCTTTCCTTATAGTACAGTCTTCTCGGTTTCCAGTGGTTCTGTGGCAGGAAACCTTAGAACCTCTAGCGTTTCTGAGCACGAGGGTTGAGGGGTTTTTGTCTGGGGACCGGAGCGTGAGGACCATGGTCCTGGAGACCGACCGATGGTCCTGGAGACCGACCGATGGTCCTGGAGACCTACCTGATGGGTGCACCACGCTGACGATATATGCACAATGATTGGCTTTACTTATAACTTGTATGATGAGGGTTGATAAGTCTTACTTATGGAGTTGAAATTATACGTTGATATGTTCAGTAGTGCATGTAGGTGTGGGGGATGTGCTCCACAAACTGCAGTACTTGTGTTGCACACCTACAGTACTTGTGTTGCACACCTGCAGTACTTGTGTTGCACACCTACAGCACTTGTGTTGCACACCTGCAATACAAGGTTGTGCTATAACAGCTCCTGTAACAGTCAGTTATCGTCAAGGAAAGGAGTTATATTGAGAAATAACCTAGTTGATCAGGCCCTGGTCCACCGGGAGGTCTGGTCAAGGACGGGGCCGCGGGGGCGTTGACTCCCCGGTACACCCTCTAGGTGTGATTGTATGCAGTGTATACCTTCAAGTTACTGTATACAATACTAAAAAACGTATGAGGATGTGAACACTTAATAATAATCAGTAAATACAGATTATTACAAAGACTCAGATGTAATAGGATGTGCGCCAGCTGATGGACTAGAGTTTTCTCGACTGGAACGATTACCTAGACGAGGCGATCAAAGCATCCCCCCCAACTCCCTCCTGACAAGTCGGAATACCACAGCACAAATAACGGTCACCAGACGATCTAGGATTGTGTACCACCGCTGGCTGGATCTGGTTACCATGCTTACAGCTGGCAACGATGACTACTAGCCTTGCACACACAGCAGTGTGTGTGTGTGTGTGTGTGTGTGTGTGTGTGTGTATGTGTGTGTGTGTTCTGGGTTAGTGGAGGGAGTAGCGAGGTGTGGTGCCGTAAAAGTGAGAGGTAGTGGCTGATGTTTGTTCTGTTTCTCTTATCACTCCTTAGACTACCACCTCAGCCACCACTACCACCCCCAACCCCGACTCCTTCATCCCCATCTCTTCCACCTCTTCATCCACTACCTTCACCACCACTGTAGTCGCCACTACTTCTGCCACCACCTACGTAACACCCTGCCGCCCATGGTAACAATGTGCCCACCCACTGTTGTAGAAGGTGATTCCCGGCCCATGAAGTAGTTGGTAATACTATACACCCGGGAGATGGTGCCTGAACAATGTTAAGGTCACATCTGATCCTCAGGTCTGATTCTTAGGTCTGATCCTCAGGTGTGATCTTCAGTAGTCCTCTACGAAGACTGGAAGGCAGGTTGCGACACACCCAAAGTCTCTCTCCTAAGTGACAGCCAGCATGGTGGACCAGCACCATGACCCTGAACAAAGCGCACAAGAGCCTTCGCTGATAAGTTCCTACGCTGGTGCAGCAAGCAATAGTCAGGTTGACCACCATGCCAAGATGGAAGCCTCGTCTGGGAGTGAGCGGCGGGGGAGATAATCCCGGAACCATCTTCAGGAAGGGGGGGGGGTAGAGGGAAAAAATACGTTATGGAGAACTGGAGGAAATATAACTAGGACTGAGTATACCACAAACTCCAATCACACAATAGAGCGGAAAAGTAATGTGAAGGACCTGGGTGTGGTAATGTCTGAAAACCTCACCTTCAAGGACCACAACAATGCCACTATCACATCTGTTAGGAAACTGATAGGATGGATAATGAGAACATTCAAGACAAGAGATGCTAAGCCAATGATGATCCTTTTTAAATAACTTATTCTCTCTAGGCTGGAATACTGCTGTATATTAACATCTCCATTCAAGGCAGGTGAAATTGCAGAACTAGAGAATGTACAGAGAACCTTTACTGCACGTATAAGTTCCATCAAACACCTTAACTACTGGGAGCGCCTGGAAGCACTTGACTTGTACTCACTAGAGCGCAGGCGAGAGAGATATATCGTAATCTACACCTGGAAGATTCTGGAGGGACTGATCCCTAATATGCACACAGCAATCACTCCATATGAAAGCAAAAGACTTGGCAGGTGATGCAACATACCCCCAGTGAAAAGTAGGGGCGTCACTGGTACACTAAGAGAAAACACAATAAGTGTCCAGGGCCCAAGACTGTTCAGCAGCCTCCCACCAGCAATAAGGGGCATTACGGGAAGACCCCTGGTTGTCTTCAAGAGGGAGCTGTACAATTACCTAAAGACGGTGCCGGATCAGCCGGGCTGTGGTTCGTACGTTGGATTGCGTGCGGCCAGCAGTAACAGCCTCGTTGATCAGGCCCTGATCCACCGAGAGGCCTGGTCGTAGACCAGCCCTGGAGGCAGAGACCCACTGGCCCTGGAGGCAGAGACCCACCAGCCCTGGAGGCAGAGACCCACCGGCCCTGGAGGCAGTCCTGGAGGCAGTGTCCGGGGCCCAAAACTGTTCAACAGCCTCCCATCAAGCATTAGGGGAATTGCCAATAAACCCCTGGCTGCCTTCAAGAGAGAGCTGGACAGATACCTAAAGTCGGTGCCGGATCAGCCGGGCTGTGGCTCGTACGTCGGACTGCGTGCGGCCAGCAGTAACAGCCTAGTTGATCAGGCCCTGATCCATCGGGAGGCCTGGTCGTGGACCGGGCCGCGGGGGCGTTGATCCCCGGAATAACCTCCAGGTAACCTCCAGGTAACCTCCAGGGACCCACCATCCCTGGAGGCAGAGACCCACCAGCCCTGGAGGCAGAGACCCACCAGCCCTGGAGGCAGAGACCTACCGGCCCTGGAGGCAGGGACCCACCATCCCTGGAGGCAGAGACCCACCAGCCCTGGAGGCAGAGACCCACCAGCCCTGGAGGCAGAGACCCACCGGCCCTGGAGGCAGGGACCCACCATCCCTGGAGGCAGAGACCCACCATCCCTGGAGGCAGAGACCCACCAGCCCTGGAGGCAGAGAACTACCAGCCCTGGAGGCAGAGACCCACCAGCCCTGGAGGCAGAGACCCACCAGCCCTGGAGGCAGAGATCCACCAGCCCTGGAAGCAGAGACCCACCAGCCCTGGAGGCAGAGACCCACCAGCCCTGGAGGCAGAGACTCACCAGCCCTGGAGGCAGAGACCCACCAGCCCTGGAGGCAGAGACCCACCAGCCCTGGAGGCAGAGACTCACCAGCCCTGGAGGCAGAGACCCACCAGCCCTGGAGGCAGAGACCCACCAGCCCTGGAGGCAGAGACCCACCAGCCTTGGAGGCAGAGACCCACCAGCCCTGTAGGCACAGACCCACCAGCCCTGGAGGCAGAGACCCACCAGCCTTGGAGGCAGAGACCCACCAGCGAGTGTTTACAAGTGTTGAGTGTTTACAGGTGTTGAGTGTTTACAAGTGTTGAGTGTTTACAGGTGTTGAGTGTTTACAGGTGTTGAGTGTTTACAGGTGTTGAGTGTTTACAAGTGTTGAGTGTTTACAGGTGTTGAGTGTTTACAAGTGTTGAGTGTTTACAGGTGTTGAGTGTTTACAGGTGTTGAGTGTTTACAAGTGTTGAGTGTTTACAGGTGTTGAGTGTTTACAAGTGTTGAGTGTTTACAGGTGTTGAGTGTTTACAGGTGTTGAGTGTTTACAAGTGTTGAGTGTTTACAGGTGTTGAGTGTTTACAGGTGTTGAGTGTTTACAAGTGTTGAGTGTTTACAGGTGTTGAGTGTTTACAGGTGTTGAGTGTTTACAGGTGTTGAGTGTTTACAGGTGTTGAGTGTTTACAAGTGTTGAGTGTTTACAGGTGTTGAGTGTTTACAGGTGTTGAGTGTTTACAGGTGTTGAGTGTTTACAGGTGTTGAGTGTTTACAAGTGTTGAGTGTTTACAGGTGTTGAGTGTTTACAGGTGTTGAGTGTTTACAAGTGTTGAGTGTTTACAGGTGTTGAGTGTTTACAGGTGTTGAGTGTTTACAGGTGTTGAGTGTTTACAAGTGTTGAGTGTTTACAGGTGTTGAGTGTTTACAAGTGTTGAGTGTTTACAGGTGTTGAGTGTTTACAGGTGTTGAGTGTTTACAAGTGTTGAGTGTTTACAGGTGTTGAGTGTTTACAGGTGTTGAGTGTTTACAAGTGTTGAGTGTTTACAAGTGTTGAGTGTTTACAGGTGTTGAGTGTTTACAGGTGTTGAGTGTTTACAAGTGTTGAGTGTTTACAGGTGTTGAGTGTTTACAAGTGTTGAGTGTTTACAGGTGTTGAGTGTTTACAGGTGTTGAGTGTTTACAAGTGTTGAGTGTTTACAGGTGTTGAGTGTTTACAGGTGTTGAGTGTTTACAGGTGTTGAGTGTTTACAAGTGTTGAGTGTTTACAGGTGTTGAGTGTTTACAGGTGTTGAGTGTTTACAAGTGTTGAGTGTTTACAAGTGTTGAGTGTTTACAGGTGTTGAGTGTTTACAAGTGTTGAGTGTTTACAAGTGTTGAGTGTTTACAAGTGTTGAGTGTTTACAGGTGTTGAGTGTTTACAAGTGTTGAGTGTTTACAGGTGTTGAGTGTTTACAGGTGTTGAGTGTTTACAAGTGTTGAGTGTTTACAAGTGTTGAGTGTTTACAAGTGTTGAGTGTTTACAAGTGTTGAGTGTTTACAGGTGTTGAGTGTTTACAGGTGTTGAGTGTTTACAGGTGTTGAGTGTTTACAAGTGTTGAGTGTTTACAGGTGTTGAGTGTTTACAAGTGTTGAGTGTTTACAGGTGTTGAGTGTTTACAGGTGTTGAGTGTTTACAAGTGTTGAGTGTTTACAGGTGTTGAGTGTTTACAGGTGTTGAGTGTTTACAAGTGTTGAGTGTTTACAGGTGTTGAGTGTTTACAGGTGTTGAGTGTTTACAGGTGTTGAGTGTTTACAAGTGTTGAGTGTTTACAGGTGTTGAGTGTTTACAAGTGTTGAGTGTTTACAGGTGTTGAGTGTTTACAGGTGTTGAGTGTTTACAAGTGTTGAGTGTTTACAGGTGTTGAGTGTTTACAGGTGTTGAGTGTTTACAAGTGTTGAGTGTTTACAAGTGTTGAGTGTTTACAGGTGTTGAGTGTTTACAGGTGTTGAGTGTTTACAAGTGTTGAGTGTTTACAGGTGTTGAGTGTTTACAAGTGTTGAGTGTTTACAGGTGTTGAGTGTTTACAGGTGTTGAGTGTTTACAAGTGTTGAGTGTTTACAGGTGTTGAGTGTTTACAGGTGTTGAGTGTTTACAGGTGTTGAGTGTTTACAAGTGTTGAGTGTTTACAGGTGTTGAGTGTTTACAGGTGTTGAGTGTTTACAAGTGTTGAGTGTTTACAAGTGTTGAGTGTTTACAGGTGTTGAGTGTTTACAAGTGTTGAGTGTTTACAAGTGTTGAGTGTTTACAAGTGTTGAGTGTTTACAGGTGTTGAGTGTTTACAAGTGTTGAGTGTTTACAGGTGTTGAGTGTTTACAGGTGTTGAGTGTTTACAAGTGTTGAGTGTTTACAAGTGTTGAGTGTTTACAAGTGTTGAGTGTTTACAAGTGTTGAGTGTTTACAGGTGTTGAGTGTTTACAGGTGTTGAGTGTTTACAAGTGTTGAGTGTTTACAAGTGTTGAGTGTTTACAGGTGTTGAGTGTTTACAAGTGTTGAGTGTTTACAGGTGTTGAGTGTTTACAGGTGTTGAGTGTTTACAGGTGTTGAGTGTTTACAGGTGTTGAGTGTTTACAGGTGTTGAGTGTTTACAGGTGTTGAGTGTTTACAGGTGTTGAGTGTTTACAGGTGTTGAGTGTTTACAAGTGTTGAGTGTTTACAAGTGTTGAGTGTTTACAGGTGTTGAGTGTTTACAGGTGTTGAGTGTTTACAGGTGTTGAGTGTTTACATTTCATCATTATCTTCATTAAGTCTGAAGTGTTGTTCAGTCTTGGTGTTTTATCTTCATTAAGTCTGAAGTGTTGTTCAGTCTTGGTGTTTTATCTTCATTAAGTCTGAAGTGTTGTTCAGTCTTGGTGTTTTATCTTCATTAAGTCTGAAGTGTTGTTCAGTCTTGGTGTTTTATCTTCATTAAGTCTGAAGTGTTGTTCAGTCTTGGTGTTTTATCTTCATTAAGTCTGAAGTGTTGTTCAGTCTTGGTGTTTTATCTTCATTTCCTGATTTATTTCAGTATTTTCTTATTGATAAGTTTGGCCTCTCGGTGTTAAATAAGAGGGGGAGGGGGATGTTAGGAGGGGAGGGGGATGATAGGAGGGGAGGGGGATGTTAAGAGGGGAAGGGGATGTTTGGACGGACGGGGGATGTTAGGACGTGAGCGGGATGTTAAGACGTGAGGGGGATGTTAAAACGTGAGGGGGGATGTTAGGACGTGAGAGGGGCTCTTAGGACGTGAGCGGGATGTTAAGACGTGATGGGGGATGTTAAAACGTGAGGGGGATGTTAGGACGGGAGGGGGGATGTTAAGACGTGAGGGGGGGATGTTAGGACGTGATGGGGGAAGTTGTGGATGTGCGAGGTGCTTTACAGTCGTGAGAGGGGGGATGTTAGGACGTGAGGGGGGATGTTAGGACGTGAAGGGGGATGTTAGGACGTGAGAGGGGATGTTAGGACGTGAGGGGGGATGTTAAGACGTGAGGGGGGATGTTAGGACGTGAGGTGGGATGTTAAGACGTGAGGGGGGATGTTAGGACGTGAGGGGGGAGCGGAGGTGACACAACAATTAGCACTCAGAATGACAGCTCCGTGCCACGCAGGGGTGTGGGTGGGGGATGGTCTAGCTCTTGACCCCCCTCCTTCCCTCTCCCCGGCTCTTACTGTCCTCCTGGAGTCGTCCAGGTTGTGTGCACTCACCTATTTGTGGTTGCAGGGATCGATTCATAGCTCCTGGCCCCGCCTCTTCACTGGTCGCTACTAGGTCCTCTCTCTCCCTGCTCCATGAGCTTGATCATACCTCTTCTTAAAATTATATGTGGTTTCTGCCTCCAAAACACAGTGTAACTCTTGCTGGGTGATGGGCCATGACTTGTCCAACCTAACATTGGTAGCAGCACACTGCTGATGTATCCGGGTTTGTTAAGAAAAAGAATTCTGAGAAGTCAGTGATGGAGGGAAGGAGGGAGGGTAGGAGATATGGAGAGGGAGGGAGGGAGGGTAGGAAACATGGAGAGAGGGAAGGAGGGAGGGTAGGAGACATGGAGAGAGGGAAGGAGAGAGGGAAGGAGGGAGGGTAGGAGACATGGAGAGGGAAGGAGGGAGGGTAGGAGACATGGAGAGAGGGAAGGAGGGAGGGTAGGAGACATGGAGAGGGAAGGAGGGAGGGTAGAAGACATGGAGGGAGGGTAAGAGACATGGAGAGAGGGTAGGAGACATGGAGAGAGGGAAGGAGGGAGGGTATGAGACATGGAGAGGGAAGGAGGGAGGGTAGGAGACATGGAGAGAGGGTAGGAGACATGGAGAGAGGGAAGGAGGGAGGGTAGGAGACATGGAGAGGGAAGGAGGGAGGGTAGGAGACATGGAGAGAGGGAAGGAGGGAGGGTAAGAGACATGGAGAGAGGGAAAGAGAGAGGGTAGGAGACATGGAGAGGGAAGGAGGGAGGGTAGGAGACATGGAGAGAGGGAAGGAGGGAGATGTGTGGGCGGCTGGGCTGGGCATACCCAGTGTGCACTGGACTGTAGCCGCCCGCGGGGCTCATGCCATGATGGTGGTGGTGGTGAGGGAGGGATGTGTGGTGAAGGAGGGAGGGAGGGGTGTGTGGTGGTGAAGGAGGGAGGGAGGGGTGTGTTTAGGGAGGGGTGTGTGGTGGTGAAGGAGGGAGGGAGGGGTGTGTGGTGGTGAAGGAGGGAGGGAGGGGTGTGTGGTGGTGAAGGAGGGAGGGAGGGGTGTGTGGTGGTGAAGGAGGGAGGGAGGGGTGTGTGGTGGTGAAGGAGGGAGGGAGGGGTGTGTGGTGGTGAAGGAGGGAGGGAGGGGGGTGTGGTGGTGAAGGAGGGAGGGAGGGGTGTGTGGTGGTGAAGGAGGGAGGGAGGGGTGTGTGGTGGTGAAGGAGGGAGGGAGGGGTGTGTGGTGGTGAAGGAGGGAGGGAGGGGTGTGTGGTGGTGAAGGAGGGAGGGAGGGGGGTGTGGTGGTGAAGGAGGGATGTTACCTCTGGAGTGTAGACAGTTGTTGGGTACCATTGTGACCACAACAAACACAGAAGGTAACACTGGTGTATGTGTGTGTCCAACATTAATAATAATAACAGTGAATGTTATAGCAATGCAGTTAGAAGCCTGGGTAGATCAGTCACTGTGTTAACATGAACGTAGATAAGTACGTTAATACAGCAACTTGCAACATGAAAAGACTGACTGATTTAGTAGCCAGGCTTAGGCTTTATATAAGTACGTCTGGTAGGTTGGCAAAGAATGTGACCAGCACTATGGTCACTGTTGAACACTTAAGTGCTTTATTGTCCACATGTTGAGGAATATGGAGATTGTATAATACCCTAGTGGATATGTCAAGATACCTTAATATGACACGATACCAGACATGTTAAGCAAATCTCTTGAATTCGCTTGCAACAGATAAGTCAACGATATATATAAATTCAGATGTGCTCCTGTCATGATTATGACCAGATCTAGTTCATTACCTTTGTAACTTGCTCAGCTATCAAAACTTTGGAGTCCAGTCCCTGGACCAATTATGTACCTCTGTAATCTTTTGACTACCGCCCACAGGATGGGTATGGGGTGCATAACAAACATATTAAACTAACTAACTCCTGTTAACCTTGTAGGGGCCTAGTTCGTAGGCCTCTTGCGCTACCGTCCACAGGATGGATATGGCGTGCACAGTAAACGAGCCACTTCGGCCTTAAACTTTAAATCACCGGAAGCTTGTCTAAAAGTCTCAGTCGGCCTATAGATTTTATCAGCTACTTTACTGCTGTCTTTGTGTAGTGAGCCTATATTAGTGCTTTTTAAGGCTTGTGGGCTGAAGAGTCTAAGAGTCAGTCTTCATTAGGTATTGAAAGCACGGCATATTGCTCTGCACGAATCTAGGCCCGAGGCAGAATGCATAGGTATGCTATCAAATGTTTCTTCAGTGTTAAGTGAGGCCAAGGTTATGCCATGGATGTTGCCTGTGTTTGATGTTTTATCTACGATAAATTTATGTATGGGTTGTGAGTTACCGTTCTGTATAAACGGCGTGAAGAACGAGTCCTTGCTGTGTAATCATCTGTGGACGACCTGCCTCTACATAGTTAATGCACGATAGTCCTTAATCTAGGTAGTAGTTGTCAGGAGACATGGCAGTTCTTAATCTAGACAGAAGCAGATAGTTCTCAGGAGATAGCTTCATTGTGGACATCTTATGTTTACGGCAGATAATTAGAAGCTTTCCAAACAAGTGAAATAATACCAATAATATTTTAAATCACCTGTGCCTTGGATTTAATGTATCATGTACGATGCATGACTCTGTCATAATTAATGATCTCACTGATCATTTTCCAAGACTCACGACTGTCAGTCTTAATTACATTTCCAGTAATCACAGAACTAAGTACAGAAGGAAAAAAACTCATTCTTAACCCAAAAAGATAACTTCATTAACTGTTTGGATCAGTAATGTAAGAATTACCAGACCACTGGCACATAAAAAATTCAACGATTTTAGTTGCCACCATTGAGAACTTGCTTACAGATCAAGGGAACTGAAAAGAAGACACAAATCTTCCATAAATGACAACAAACACCGCCATAAGTATTACAATGATCCACAATACTATTTTTGTGAGGCTTGATTCAATTAGGATCAATTAGATTAGAATTTGCCGCTTCGCCGGCAAATTCTAATCTAAATCGCTTGCGCTCTCTCGCATGTAGCACTGATCAGTGTTGACAGTGCCGTACACAGTGAACGAGATGCCAAATTTAGAGCGGATAAAGAGACCATTAACCATCCTTATAGAAGCAATGACGCTTTTAAACTACTGGAAACACCTCCAAGAACTGGAGATGATCTCCCTGGAGAGAATACGAGAGATACACGCAATAATATACACATGGAAGATGCCAGGGTCCTTGTCTCATCTGCACACTACCACAACAACATACTGGAGTGGGAGATATAGGAGGAATTGTAAAATAGACCCAGTAAAAAGTAAGGAAGCCACGTTCACAATTCACGTATCAGCATCCATAGGCCTAGACTTTTCAGTCTGGCAATAGCAGATATCAGAAATGTTGCTGGAACCCGTGTGGAGGTCTTCAAGAGGAAACTTCTGCGGTGTGTCAGATCAACCAGGCTGTGATGGATATGTGGGGCCAGCGAGCCGCCAGCAGCAACGGCCTGCTTGACCAGGCCCAGGGCCGGGCTGCTAGAATAGAAAAAACTTTCGATACCCATCAAAGGTATTTCATAAGCATCAAAGATGCATCAAGGATGACTGCAGTAACTTTATCTTCACCTTCAACCATGTTTGAGTCAGATGAAAGACCGGGTGTTGTGAACACACACACACACACACACACATACACACACACACACACACACACATACACACACACACACACACACACACACACACACATACACACACACATACACACACACATACACACACACACATACACACACACACACACACACACACACACATACACACACACACACACCACACACATACACACACACACACACACACACACATACACACATACACACACACATACACACACACACACACACACACATACACACACACACACACACACACACACACACACACACACATACACACACACACACACACACACACATACACACACACACATACATACACACACACACACATACACACACACACACACACACAAACATACACACACACACACACACACACATACACACACACACACACACACACACACATACACACACACACACACACACACACACACACACACACACACACACAAACATAACGATCAACACAAACTAACCTCTTCCTCTAGCACCAACACACATTATTGGTGTCTTCCTTATTTACTCTAGGTCTCCTTCTATTTATATCCTGCCCTTGCTTCACCCTCATTCATCATGTCTTCACTCTCCCCTCCTCCCCCCTCCCCCCAATCACCTCAGTCACTATCCCCACGCTACCTATAATCACCCTTCTTTCACCATTTTCTCACCTCACACCAGTCCTCCCACCCTCTCCTCATCCCAATTATCCTACTCTCTCTTCACCCAAGTCCCTCACCTCTATCCACCCCCTCCTCACCTCACCCTCGTTTCATCCAACTCTTACCCCATTCTCGCCTCATCCAGTTAATTTCACGCTCCCCTTACCTCACTCTCCCCTCACTTGCACCGTCCCCTCTCTCTTCACCCCCCTCACGATAGATATAACAGGTAAACAACCACAGTCACAGTTCCGTGCCCACTAGATCACAAAGAGTAATAAGTGGTATCAAAATATTAAATCTCTCAGATTTTAGTGTACACTTCATATGATTTTTAAAAAATACGTGGAATATTAAAAAATAAAGAAATTTATGTTAAAACGTTATTTTTAATGCAATAAAGTGTGAAACCAAGCCTTAGCCATGTAGAAAGTTGAGTACACAAGGCACAGTCCTGGCGCCACCCCTCTTTCTCATCCTCATACAGCAGACACTGATAAAAAACGAACCACAGTTTTATATAAGAATGGTATACAGTACCTTCAAGATGAAGAATTAGACACATGTGCAGCATCTGGGTATCTTTATTTGTAGACGTTTCGCCCTCCAGTGGCTTTATCAATACAAGGACGTAATGTGAAGAATGTAAAACTATATATATACAAAAATGAGGTAATGAGTCCCTGAGCCTTGGAGTTGGTGAAGAGTAGCGTGGTCTTGAAGATTCGTGATTCCCTTGCCGGGAATCGAACCACGGACCCTCCGCGTGTGAAGCGAGAGCTTTGCCTACCAAGTCACGGGCCAGGTTACCCGGATTACCCGGAGGTTACCCGGAGGTTATTCCGGGGATCAACGCCCCCGCGGCCCGGTCCATGACCAGGCCTCCCGATGGATCAGGGCCTGATCAACTAGGCTGTTACTGCTGGCCGCACGCAGTCCAACGTACGAGCCACAGCCCGGCTGATCCGGCACTGACTTTAGGTATCTGTCCAGCTCTCTCTTGAAGGCAGCCAGGGGTTTATTGGCAATTCCCCTAATGCTTGATGGGAGGCTGTTGAACAGTTTTGGGCCCCGGACACTTATGGTGTTTTCTCTTAGTGTACCAATGGCGCCTCTACTTTTTATTGGCGGCATTTTGCATCGCCTGCCCAGTCTTTTACTTTCGTAGGGAGTGATTTCTGTGTGCAGATTTGGGACCATTCCTTCCAAGATTTTCCAAGTGTAGATTATGATATATCTCTCCCTCCTGCGTTCCAACGAGTACAAGTCAAGTGCTTCCAAGCGTTCCCAGTAGTTAAGGTGTTTGACAGAACTTATACGTGCAGTAAACGATCTCTGTACACTCTCTAGATCTGCGATTTCACCTGCTTTGTATGGAGATGTTAATGTACAGCAGTATTCCAGCCTAGAGAGAACAAGTGATTTGAAAAGGATCATCATGGGCTTGGCATCTCTCGGCATCTCAGTGGTATATCATATGATAATTCAGCTACCCAATATAAGGTCCGCCATTAAGGAGTCACACAGAGAGGGCTCTCATACCGTGTGTTCATAGTGGGTGTTCTCCCAGTGATCTCACATAGTGTACGACTATACACACTTGCGTTCACGTTAGCGTTTTCACAGTAAAAATGAACTCAAATAGGAACAGTATAGAAAACACGAGATGGTCACTGTCAGTAGTACAGTATTTGTGTAGTATATATGTGCCATTACTAGATGATCAGGCCCTGATCCACCGGGAGGCCTGGTCATGGACCGGGTCGCGGGGGCGTTGATCCCCGGAATACCCTCCAGGTAGACTCCAGGCAGGTAGGTAGATCTTATATGTACCATCCCTTGACCATCATGCTAGTGTCATGTGACTACCATTTTGTACAACCAGGTCACCCACAGGGCGACCGGTCAGTTAGATTCCGGACCAGGCGAGGGACAGGCATAGCAGCTGGGCTCCGTCTTACTCGCCAATGTAAACATCTCTCAGTCCACGACAGGATTCAAACCTGCAAACTCGGCATCAGAGTACGCAGTACTTTACCACCCAGTCAGACTCCTGATAACGGGAGTCTGGCTGTGTGGTAAAGTACTGGTAGATGCCGAGTGTGTAGGTTCGAATCCTGCTGTGGACTGAGAGATAATGTTTGCAAATAATTTCGCCTGTTTGCGAATTGTTAATTAAGCATCGCCAGATATAACAGTCCTCTGTTGGTGTTATTGCTACCTCCCTTTTCACTCGAGAACCCCCATACAACGTCACTACATAGAGCGAAAAGCACTTGTAAAAGTCCTAGGTATAATAATGTTAGCTGACTTCTCTTAAAGAAGACAATAAGGCAAATGTCAGGAAAAAAAACTTTTAAAACAAGGGAAATAGTGCCACTGGCAACCATTCAGATCGCTTGTGCTGGCTCGCATAGAGTATTGTTCAGTGTTGACGGGCCCGTTCAGGGCAGGAGAGAGACCAGAGCCGGAACACATACAGATTATTTACAGCTCCCATAAAGCCAGTGAAGCATTTAAATTACTGGGAAAGCTTTAAAATCCTAAATATATACTCAGTGGAGGAGAGATTCATGTTAATATATATACATGAAAGAGTGAAAAGGCACAATACCAGTACACAGGTAACAGTACGCAAGTAACTCGCACGTAGATAAGTTAGACACATGTGCAACTCTTGGGTATCTTTATTGAGGAAACGTTTCGCCACACAGTGGCTTCATCAGTCCATCAATCTTGATGGACTGACCACATCGACTCAAGGTTGAGGGACTGATTACCTCATTCTCCTCCTGTTCTTCAAGATTCTCCTTTGTATGGACTGATGAAGCCACTGTGTGGCGAAACGTTTCCTCAATAAAGATATCCAAGAGTTGCACATGTGTAACTTATCAACGTGTCGGTTCTCTGAACCATTCATCTATAACTCGCGCGTAGCAGAGTGACGACATTTCGGCCCGACTTGGACCGAAACGTCTATCTGGAGGGCATTCCGGGGATCAATGCCCCCTCGGCCCGGTCCACGACCAGGCCTCTCGGTGGATCAGGGCCTGATCAACGAGGCTGTTACTGCTGGCCGCACGCAATCCAACGTACGAACCACAGCCCGGCTGATCCGGCACCGTCTTTAGGTATCTGTCCAGCTCCCTCTTGAAGACAACCAGGGGTCTTCCGGTAATGCCCCTTATTGCTGGTGGGAGGCTGTAGAACAGTCTTGGGCCCTGGACACTTATTGCGTTTTCTCGTAGTGTACCAGTGACGCCCCTACTTTTCACTGGGGGTATGTTGCATCACCTGCCAAGTCTTTTGCTTTCGTATGGAGTGATTGCTGTGTGCATATTAGGGATCAGTCCCTCCAGTCCCGCCGTAAGCTTCAGTCTATGTGGAGGTTATTTGTATATACTTGTAAGGCAGTTGAGGGCTTGGTCCCAAATTTGTACACTTCCATTACACACTGGAGCGTAAGATATGTTAGATAATGTGAAACAAATCCTGTGAAAATCAGGGACGCCGTGGACACAATAAGAAAACATTGTATCAGCATCCGTGGCCCCAGAATAATGTTTTGCAACATTTTACCAGAAGATATCAGGAACAACGTTGTAAGTGTAGAAGTCTTCAAGAGCAAACTTGACAGCTTCATCCACCAAGTGCCAGATCAACCAGGCTGTGATGGATATGTGGGCCAGTGGGCTGCCAGCAACGACAGTTGCAAGGAAGGAACCAGGGATAGTAAAGGATAGAGGGAGAACCAGTGATAGAAGTAAAAACACGAAGGCTAAGAAGATGGAAAATGAATCAGTGACATAATATACAAAGGGAGGGAGAGGGAGGGAAGGAAGGAAGGAAGGAAGCGAGTGAGGGAGAAAGGGAGTGAGAGAATGAGGGAGGAATTGAGAGTGTGGAGGGAGGAAGTTGATGGAGATAGGAAGTGAGGGAGAGAGGAAGTGATAGAGGGAGGGAGGGAGGGAGGGAGGGAGGGAGGGAGGGAGGAAGTGGATGGAGGGAAGGAGGGAGGAAGTGGATGGAGGGAGGGTGGGAGGGAGTGTGTTAAGCTCCATCACAACATAACACAAACATGCGTCATCCACTTAACTCTGACCTTTGGACCAGTCCTTCTACATGGGCCCTCTCCCCTCTTTCTCTTATTCTCCCTCTTTTTCTCTCTCCTCTTTTTATCATTCTCCCTCCCTTCTTTCATTTTCCCCTCCCATCTCTTCATTATTCTTCTTTCTCTTCTGTCGACTGTATTCCCATCGTCTCCTCTCTCTCTCTCTCTTTCAGTATTACACAATGCAACTCAGATGCTCTACTGGCCCCTTACCCCCAGGGGTGGCACCTACCCATGGGTGGCACACCAGTGGTGGCACCTACCCATGGGTGACACCCCAGGGGGTGGGAAGGGAGTAGTGCGGCTGTCAGAGTGCCAGATAATAAGTGTAAACACTGGTGACGTAGAGTGCCACATGGAGACTCACTCATTAACTCCAGCCACCCAGCCTCGTGTCAACACAACCAAACAACCCTTAAAACAGCATGGCTGAGGGTGTTTGGTTTCGCTCAGTGGGGGTGCGAAACGTTGCCTCGTGAGGACTTGCTCTGCTGGAAACGCCTCTGTTATCCTGCTAATCGTGATTTTGTCTCTCGACCAACAAAGGAGAAACTCGTCTACCAGTCTCCAAGGAATCTCCCTGTGTGTGTGTGTGTGAGAGAGAGAGAGAGAGAGAGAGAGAGAGAGAGAGAGAGAGAGAGAGAGAGAGAGAGAGAGAGAGAGAGAGAGAGAGACTTGCGCAGCCTGAGATAACTCTATTGTGGAATAGTCACACAGTAAAGTCACAGTAAAGTTACTTAACGCTGTATGCCTTTTATTCATTGACTGGTGTTACATACTCTTGTATCATGGAATCTTCCCTTGAAA
>NC_091309.1:5119921-5154921 GCF_038502225.1 Cherax quadricarinatus | reverse complement strand
ATTGCAAGATCAACCAGGCTGTGATGGATATGTGGGGCAGCGGGCCTCCAGCAGCAACAGCCTGGTTGACCAGACGAGCCTGGCTCATGGCCGGGCTCAGAGAGTAGATTAGCTGTCGAAACTCTTCAAAGGTATATCAGGCTGTGATAGGTATGTGGGTCAGCGAGCCGCCAGCAGCAACAGTGGCTGACCAAAGCACCAGACGAGACTGACGAAAGGCCGGGCTGCGGGAGTATTAAAACTGGAATCTCATCAAAGGTAAAGGTATAATATACTTTTCAGCTCTGGGATTAGTCCTGAAGGTTTTTGACCAGGCGGAGGCTCCATGTTGATGCTTCATGTACGTTGAGTAGAGAATCCTTAAGAATTCTTTACTGAGGTTCCTGAAGGGTATTCTGAAATTCACTAGTCTGAGGGGCTGCCTGATGTCATACGTTGATGTGCTCCTCCAGCGAGATGTTGGGTGTGATGCTGACTCTCACATCCTTTTCTTTCTTTCTTGTTTGTAGTCCCACTTCTCAGTCTGTATGTCGCGTTGATCTTACATGAATTGAAGATTGAGACATGCAGCATATGGGAATCTTTATTCAGGAAACGTTTCGCCACACAGTGGCTTCATCAGTCCAATACAAAGAAGGCGTAAGGAGAGGAGGAGAATGAGGTAATCAGTCCCTTAACCTGGAGTCGATGTGTTCAGTCCATCAATCTTGTAGAATGTACAGCATAGGGCCGTAGACGTGGCTTATATACTGTAGTTAGGTGAGGTGAAGCAGGCGGAGGCGGGGTCATAGTGGTACCATCCACTAGTCGAAGTAGGTCTTCGTCCAAAGGTTGAACAAGTGTTGAAGAATTCTTTGTAACAAGATCCCATGATGCTGCAGTGTCTGACAGTTGTGATGAATGGTTTGAAAAACCGACAAGTGATGAAGCCACTGTGTGGCGAACGTTTCCTGAATAAAGATTCCCATATGCTGCATAAGTGTCTCAATCTTCAACTTGTCGGTTTTTCAAACCATTCATCACTTACATGAATTGCATGACTGCTCTTATTTGACACTCGTTTTTAATTTACGGTTCTGGCCGCTCTCTCCCTCTTTGATGCAGCTTAATATTATTTATATTCGCATCCTTTTACGACGTGTTTATCCTATTATCGCCTCATTATTTCTATCATGCCTCCTGGAGACGTGATATAAGTCTTGTAGACCTGGTAAAAGTCATGTATACATGGTATAAGGGCTGCAGCGGCATGAGCTGGACGGGGTCCTCTTTCCCGGAGAACAGCTCGAAAAATGGTTGGGTATCTTGATTGTTGAAACGTTTCGCCTACACAGTAAGCTTCTTCAGTCAAATACAGAGGCAGCAGGAGTAGTAGTGAAATGAAGATATAATCAGTCCATCAACCTTTGCAACTGTTGCACATGTGTCTTAATCATCAGCTTGTCTGCATTTTATATAATTTTTAATATAAAATGGTATAGTGATACCGACAAGATGTGGAAAAAGACACTTATGTACAGTTTCCACTAATATCATCTCATAAATATCCTGAATTATACATGTCTTCTTCCACACCAGGCTTGAATCACATCCCAGTTTGGTCGTATGAAGAAAAGCGAATAAAAGTTCCTCAACTCCTGGGAAGACAAACATCTCAACACGGCCAGTGAGCCGACTTTGTCCAAGTCTTGTCAAGTATTTAGGGCTCGGAACATGCAAACTGGTGAGGTAAAACACCGTGTCTCAGGGAGAAGGGGGAGGAGCGATGATCCCCGGAAGCATGAGAGAGTGACAAGCCGGGAAGGAGGTTCTAACTTGCGGAAAAGGAGAAGCGTGAATGATGGCAGCTACGCCGGTGAGGGCGGAGCAAGGCGTGCACTCCCCACCAAGGCCAGCCAGCGAGTGTGAGAAGGAAAATGGTGTTGTTGTTTATTTGCTCCACGGCTCCCCTACCCCTTCCTCCTCCTGCCCTCTTCCCCTTCCCTACCACTTCCCCTCCCCTACCTCTCTCTCCACCAGCTGAGAGTCATGGCTGGCGCCGTCTTATCAAGGTGCGCACACTCCACACTGAATCAATATACATTCTCTTAATTTTGCCTGTTGCATCTCTGTTCTGTAT
This sequence comes from Cherax quadricarinatus, assembly GCF_038502225.1. Classification (NCBI taxonomy): domain Eukaryota; kingdom Metazoa; phylum Arthropoda; class Malacostraca; order Decapoda; family Parastacidae; genus Cherax; species Cherax quadricarinatus. Next base: position 5,152,802 of record NC_091309.1, on the reverse strand, counting down.
ACTCGAGAGATGATTGGCTTTATTTAATGGATGCAAGAGAGAGACAGAGAGACGAGATGGTAAATGAAGGTGGATGACACAAGCTACGAATGACGCCTGGTAGAGTAAGGTCCTCGCTGGCTATGCTGTGTACCCCATCCCGCCCACACTGACCGCTTTGTCCCTCCGTCCCCTCCTTTATATAGCACCCACACGATAAGAGTGGACGAAACAGTGCCCAGTCAGGAGCGTGAGGTGCGCCAGGATCGTCAAGCATTTGTAGAAACTACCCCGACATTGTGGACCTCTGTACATATGGAACGGTGCTTACGACCGCCAGGTGATGTGTCTGGCGGTCATTACATTTGATATCCTACAGTTCCAGTCCTTATCAACAGACTGGTTGATCAGGCAAGCACTAGACAGGCTGCAGGAAGAGGAAAACTCTTGTGGTTCGTACGTTGGACTACGTGTGGCCGGCAGTAACAGCCTGGTTGATCAGGCTCTGATCCACCGGGAGGCCTGACCAAGGACTGGGCCCTGGGGGCGTTGCCCCCCTCATAACACCCTTCAGCTAGACACCAGGTAGTTCTGGTGCTCTCCCTCCGCGCCTGTCGCAGCTTGGGCAGGATCAAGCAGAGCTCTTGCGGCACAAGCTGCCATAGCCCTGAAAAATCAACAATAACAACATTGGTACTTTTCCCTGAGTTTCTGGACTGGTAAGGAAGTTCGGTGAAGAGAGTGAGGGTAATAACAGAGGTACAAGAGTGGATAACCACGTGATATCAGCGGCATATACATGACTAGACCACTTACATATACATGACTAGACCACTTACATATACATGACTAGACCACTTACATATACATGACTAGACCACTTACATATACATGACTAGACCACTTACATATACATGACTAGACCACTTACATATACATGACTAGACCACTTACATATACATGACTAGACCACTTACATATACATGACTAGACCACTTACATATACATGACTAGACCACTTACATATACATGACTAGACCACTTACATATACATGACTAGACCACTTACATATACATGACTAGACCACTTACATTTAGTAACCTTCAAGAATCTTTGAGGACATAAAAAATTTACGCCGGTTGATGGTCTGATAAGTTAGACTGTTGGTGTAAGCAGTCTAACGTAAGCATCACAGCTCAGCTTATTAGGAACAAGGTCGTATTTCCCACAGTACTGAAGAAAAGACACAGGCCCGGTCCCAGACCAGACCTAGTTGCTAATATGATCGACCAGGCTTCTGGTGTTATCCGTACACCACAGCCCACCTGATTACGAACTGACTTGGGGAATTTATCTTTTTTTTTCCTGAAGACAACCGGAGGTTTGTTGGTAATATCCATTACACACGAGAATAGGGCGCTGAATATTCTTGGTCCCCTTACACTTAGTTCTCTTACTTTATTCATGGCAACCTTGCTTTACACTGGCGGTATTTCACACCGTCTGTTAAGTGTCTGGCTTTCATATGGAGCGATTTTGGTATGTGTGTAGATTCGGGATCAAGAGTGGGTGGAAAGGTTTCGGGTGTGGGCGGCACGGTGCGGGTGTGGGCGGCATGGTGGAGAGCCAGCATGATAGAAGAGCTGGAGACATGAAGGAAGAACATTCTTATGTACATGGGAATAAACGATACCTTTGTGTGTATACTCACCTATGTGTGGTTGCAGGGGTCGAGTCCTAGCCCCTGGCATGTGTGTCGATGCTCAGTTCCTGGCCTCGCCTTCTAGTCTACTTATATCGGCATCACTGATTTCTGACCTCTTTGCCTTCTCGTATCTACTCCTGAAGCTGTGTATTGAGTGTCTCCACTATTGCCTCACCCAAGTCATTCTACTTTTCATAACGTCGCTGCGCCTTCAGCTTCCACCTGTACTACTTAAATTCCCTGAAGATTTTGCATGTCATAACCATGTCTCCCCTTGTAATCTTATACTGTTGTCAGGTTCAGTTCCTTTGTAGTTTGTTTCTATTAGTTCTGGCACTAGTCTTGTTGCGAACCTTTAGATCTTGCTTGATCAAGTGTGAACTTTATGCTATTTGAGCACAGGGAGAGATGGAATTGAATAGATGGAGGGTGGGAAGGAATGTAACACAGAGAGGGAGGGGATCAGAGGGAGAGTGGGAATTAGAGAGAGGGAGGGAATTAAATGGAAGGAGGGAGGCAGGGAATTTAAGAGAGGGAGGGATGGAAGGGAAGAGTATACTCAAACATAATAATAATAACCAGCCCACCCCAGGACTCTGAAGACTGAGGTAATGGAAGGAGACGCAGAGGAATGGAGTGGACAGAAAGGAAGAGAATGTAGGGGTACACAGAAGGGAAGAGAATGTAGGGGTAGACAGAAGGGTAGGGAATGGAGAGTGGAAAGAAGGGTAGGAAATGGAGAGAGAGAGAGAGAAGAAAGGGTGAAGATAAAGCGACTAAGAATTTGAAGAAGTGGATAGAGATGTAGAAATGTTTAACAAAAAGGGAGACAGAGAGGAAAAGGATAAGAATAGAAAAGAATAGAGAAGGGAAGAGATGACACATACAAAAATAAAGATATGAGAGGGTCAGAGAAAGAGGATCGAGGGAGAAGACAAAGGTAGAAGAGAGCAAAGGTAAGAGATGAGAATAAAGTTAGGGGGAGGATAGAGGAAGAAGAGAGAGGGAATAAGAAGAGCAACAAGTGAGAATTGCGTGAGTCAGCAAGAGCACTTCTGTACCCTGATGTCATCCACCACAACATTCCGTCGATCACCAAGCTGACGGTGTCCATTACTAGGTCACCGTGTCGATCACCAGGCCCTGGTGTCGATCACCAGGACCTTGGTGTCGATCACCAGGCCTTGGTGTCGATCACCAGGCCTTGGTGTTGATCACCAGACCTTGGTGTCGATCACCAAGCCTTGGTGTCGATCACCAGGCCTTGGTGTCGATCACCAGGCCTTGCTGTCGATCACCAGGACCTTGCTGTCGATCACCAGACCTTGGTGTCGATCACCAGGACCTTGCTGTTGATCACCAGGCCTTGGTGTCGATCATCAGGACCTTGGTGTTGATCATCAGGACCTTGGTGTTGATCACCAGGACCTTGTTGTCGATCACCAGGCCTTGGTGTCGATCATCAGGACCTTGGTGTCGATCACCAGGACCTTGGTGTCGATCACCAGGCCTTGGTGTCGATCATCAGGACCTTGGTGTCGATCGCCAGGACCTTGGTGTCGATCACCAGGCCTTGGGTGTCGATCACCAGGACTTGGGTGTTGATCACCAGGCTTTGGTGTCAATCACCAGGCCTTGGGTGTCGATCACCAGGACTTAGGTGTTGATCACCAGGCTTTGGTGTCAATCACCAGGCCTTGGGTGTCGATCACCAGGACTTGGGTGTTGATCACCAGGACCTTGGTGTCGTTTACCAGGCCTTGGGTGTCGATCACCAGGACTTGGGTGTTGATCACCAGGCTTTGGTGTTAATCACCAGGCCTTGGGTGTCGATCACCAGGACTTAGGTGTTGATCACCAGGCTTTGGTGTCAATCACCAGGCCTTGGGTGTCGATCACCAGGACTTGGGTGTTGATCACCAGGACCTTGGTGTCGTTTACCAGGCCTTGGGTGTCGATTACCAGGACTTGGTGTTGATCACCAGGCTTTGGTGTCAATCACCAGGCCTTGGGTGTCGATTACCAGGCCTTGGGTTTCGATCACCAGGACCTTGATGTCAATCATCAGGCCTTGGGTGTCGATCACCAGGACCTTGATATCAACACCAGGCCTTGGGTGTCGATCACCAGGACCTTGATGTCGATCATCAGGCCTTGGGTGTCGATCACCAGGCCTTGGTGTTGATCACCAGGAGTTAGTTGTTAATTTGTTCATCTTGGGGTCTCGTTGTGTGTGGTTGAGAAAACCGAGTCTCTAGCAACTGCTAATCCGCTGTGATATGTTCAGCATGCACAGGATTCGAAACTACTACTGGGAACTATCAAGATTCCCAGGCAGCGCTCTAGTCCACTCGGCCACACAAATGCCACATAGACTGGGCAGCCTGGTTCACAAGCCATCTTTCTTGCCCAGCCGAGTGGACTAGAGCGCTACCTGGGAATCTTGACCGTCCCCAGTAGTAGTTTCGAATCCTGCTGACTGCGATCTTTCTTTGTATATACCCGCTTGTTTCTGCGTGGTGCATTGGTGTGTGTATATATATATATATATATATATATATATATATATATATATATATATATATATATATATATATATTCAGACTGCAAGAGCCTTCGACAAGTGTAAGTGTAATTTAATAAAGCATAAAATGCTTACAGATAGGGAGGATTGTACTTAGTAAGATAAATTCTTCAGTTATATAACCAGATGCCAGTTAAACGCAATAAGAGAATAAGTTGAAAATATTTTCCAGAGACTGGCACAGGATGAGGGTGTAACAACGCACCAGATGACTGCTAAAGGAATAACTGGAAAAGTGGGCAGATGGATCTTTCAGCTTTTAAACAAATACAATACAAAAAGTAACAGCGGACAAAAAAAACATTGGGTACCACCGTGAAAAGATCTTCCCCAATTATCTTTTTTTTCTAATATCCGACAGACAAACTATAGCACTGTATCATTCTTTCCAGCTAGTATAACCAGTCTTGGAGCGGGCTACTGTTAACTTGGTGGTCAGTGAAGACAATTTTTATTTTCTCCACTCTGGTAAAATTGAGAAAATGGAAGCTAGAAAGGCATGTAAAACAAACTTAGATCACTCGTTAGAACAGAAAATTCATGTGAGAGACGAGTGTTAACGTCAGCAGATTTTACATTGGAAGATCATACCAGTGTTACTATCACAAGGGAAATGTTAGGTTGGATAAGTAGATCAGAAGCACTTTTTCTCTACAAAGATTTTACTCTGCTTGTAAAAGGTTCCGCCAGGATCTGGCCAAAAAAAGGATGGGGAAGGGGGGGTTAAGGTCCTAGAGTTTCAGGCCTTCTTATCCACTGTGGCTGTGACGCAGCCGTTTCAGTACATGTTCTCTGTTGTGTGTGTTCCTTCAGCCACACCATGGGCAGGTTACCTGGAGGTTATTCCGGGGATCAACGCCCCCGCGGCCCGGTCCATGACCAGGCCTCCCGATGGATCAGGGCCTGATCAACTAGGCTGTTACTGCTGGCCGCACGCAGTCCAACGTACGAGCCACAGCCCGGCTGATCCGGCACTGACTTTAGGTATCTGTCCAGCTCTCTCTTGAAGGCAGCCAGGGGTTTATTGGCAATTCCCCTAATGCTTGATGGGAGGCTGTTGAACAGTTTTGGGCCCCGGACACTTATGGTGTTTTCTCTTAGTGTACCAATGGCGCCCCTACTTTTTATTGGGGGCATTTTGCATCGCCTGCCCAGTCTTTTACTTTCGTAGGGAGTGATTTCTGTGTGCAGATTTGAGACCATTCCTTCCAAGATTTTCCAAGTGTAGATTATGATATATCTCTCCCTCCTGCGTTCCAACGAGTACAAGTCAAGTGCTTCCAAGCGTTCCCAGTAGTTAAGGTGCTTGACAGAACTTATACGTGCAGTAAAGGATCTCTGTACACTCTCTAGATCTGCGATTTCACCTGCTTTGAATGGAGATGATAATGTACAGCAGTATTCCAGCCTAGAGAGAACAAGAGATTTGAAAAGGATCATCATGGGCTTGGCATCTCTCGTTTTGAAAGTTCTCATTATCCATCCTATCATTTTCTTTGCACGTGCGATCGTGGCACTGTTGTGATCCTTGAAAGTGAGTCTCAGTATTAAGCCAACGTCTAGATACCAGACTTATAGGAGCATGGCTCATACTGAACAAAGATATCAACATGGTTCATACTGCACAAAGATATCGGCATGGCTCATACTGCACAAAGTTATCAGCTGGCTCGTACTGCACAAAGATATCAACATGGATCGTACTGCAGAAAGATATCGTACTCTTATCAAGCAACAACCTTCTGAACGAGAGATGCAAGAACACCAACAACCTTCTGAACGAGAGATGTCATGTCATTGGTTATATTCGTAAAGTTACTTGGTCTCTCAATATTGGAACATTGCACAATACTAACAACCCTTTTTAAGGTAGGTGAAACCACAAAGCTGGAGACCGTACAGAGAACCTTCACTACCCGTATAACATTCACGTCAAACACCTAAATTATTGGGAATGCTTGAAGTCCCTCCGAACTATACTTCTTGGAACTGAGGTTAGTTTATATAATTTACTGCATAAGCCAGTTATAAAATTTCAGAAATATGCACAAGACCTAAATAAAAATTTAGGCTAGTACGTCATAACTTACACCTGGAAAATTCTGGAGAGATTGGTCCCAAGCCTGCCCGAGTGGCGGCTGCTGGAGCACCACAACTCTCAAGACTCGTCAAGAGTAAAGGTGTGAAATAGCTGCCCCAAAAACAAGAGGTCCTGGAGATGGTGCAGAACATTGCTGAAAAACAGGGACGTAGAGAGTACAGTGGTGACCCCCGGCCGCGGGATCACCGCCCCGCGGCCCGGTCCCATACCAGGCCTCCTGGATGCTGGGCTGATCACTCAAGCCGCCCGTAGAATAACGCATGCACTCGTATAGATTTAGAATTTACCCTTGAAAATAGTATTACTCCCCTTCTATTTCTATCTCAACCCTCATAATCCATCAAATCTCATCGTTTACCCCTTCCCTTAACTCACCCCTCCCCTTATATTAACCCCCTCCCCTCTGTGGCCATCCATCGCGGCATTTTGGACTCTGAATGAAATAATAACGGTGTCTCCAGATAGCCTTTGTCCTCTTTAAGGATAACATCCTCCGTGCAGGCTGCAGAAAATAATGTGACCTCCCGTGTGAGGCTGATGAGCCTAGCAGGTGGCGGGCATAAGGGCGGGTTTGCCCCGCGCGTGCAACTAACAGATCTGCTACTGATCATAACATAGACACTCCAGCGACCCCCACGGGTGCTCTGACACAGAGGCACTTAGGCTTCTCACCCTTATGGTCATTCACGTGCGATTGTCTTGCCTCCCACAGAGGGGACAGTGTCATCACCATTACTAGGACCTGCGTCTGTGTGTCGTATACTTGTCATGGTAGAGGTAAGAGGCCAATGACGTGGAATTGGATAAAATGTGGATTTGATACCGAGGGAGGTAGGGAGAGAGGGCAACGTGAGCAGGGTGGGACTGGCAGGGTAAGTGTGGGAATAAGATAATCCCATTGTTGGTGATGATGGTGGGGGGTAAAGGAGAGGTGAGGTGATGTGCTGCCCGTGCCTCGACCTCAACCCCCCACCCCACCTCCTTAGCTGTTTAACTGCCCACTCCGACGCATTTGTTCCCATCGCTGGGTGGATAGTGGAGGTACGGTACTTTAACATCATGGGTAGTGCAGGTGCGGTACTGTCACATCATGGGTAGTGCAGGTACAATACTGTCACATCATGGGTAGTGCAGGTACAATACTGTCACATCATGGGTAGTGGAGGTACGGTACTGTCACATGGGTAGTGGAGGTACGGTACTGTCACATGGGTAATGAGGTAAAGTACTGTCACATGGGTAGTGGAGGTACGGTAGTCACATATGTAATGGAGGTACGGTACTGTCACATGGATAGTAGAGGTACGGTACTGTCACATGGATAGTAGAGGTACGGTACTGTCACATGGGTAGTGGAGGTACAGTACTGTCACATGGGTAGTGGAGGTACGGTACTGTCACATGGGTAGTGGAGGTACAGTAGTCACATGGGTAGTGGAGGTACGGTACTGTCACATGGGTAGTGGAGGTACGGTAGTCACATGGGTAGTGGAGGTACGGTAGTCACATGGATAGTAGAGGTACGGTACTGTCACATGGGTAGTGGAGGTACAGTACTGTCACATGGGTAGTGGAGGTACGGTACTGTCACATGGGTAGTGGAGGTACGGTACTGTCACATGGGTAGTGGAGATACGGTACTGTCACATAGTGGAGGTACGGTACTGTCACATGGGTAGTGGAGGTACGGTACTGTCACATGGGTAGTGGAGGTACGGTACTGTCACATGGGTAGTGGAGGTACGGTACTGTCACATGGGTAGTGGAGGTACGGTACTGTCACATGGGTAGTGGAGGTACGGTACTGTCACATGGGTAGTGGAGGTACGGTACTGTCACATGGGTAGTGGAGGTACGGTACTGTCACATGGGTAGTGGAGGTACGGTACTGTCACATGGGTAGTGGAGGTACGGTACTGTCACATGGGTAGTGGAGGTACGGTACTGTCACATGGGTAGTGGAGGTACGGTACTGTCACATGGGTAGTGGAGGTACGGTACTGTCACATGGGTAATGGAGGTACGGTACTGTCACATCATGGGTAGTTGCTAGACTCAGTGTGTGCACGCGTCCATGAACTTAACTCACGGGAAATAGGCTTTGTACTCATCTCATTGTTCTTAATTATTCATGAGGGTGTAGTTGATGATCCATTACTGCCCGTATGGCCCATCATCATCCTTTATCAACACGAATAAAAGCTCGCGACACGCAGGATTAGCTTGAATAATAGATGTGGCTGCTGGGTCTCGTCTTACACAACCTGCCTCCCTCACCCTTTATTGCCTACTCTACTCTTACTCTCACCTCACTGTTTACCATTGTCTTTTGAAGTTTTTCATAAGTTAGACGGGAGATTTCCCAGCTTTCTTGGCAGATAAGCCAACTTTGAGTGACCAACACATTGTATGTCGCCTCTGTGGAATTCACCGTTGATGTCCACCAGACCGGAGAGTATATTGAAAAATCAGGGACCTCTGCCACTTATCGATCTCTCTCTTATAGTGTACTCATTGCGCCCGCTTGGTTGACCAGACAAGCCTGGCTTGGGGCCGGGCTGCGGAAGTAGAAAAACTCTCGAAACTCATCAAAAGTATATCGAAGAGGTTTAGCTCCATAACCCTCCTCCCCCCCTTAATGGCTGCATCTGCTGTCAGTGGCCCTATAAACCCCAACAATAATGGCTGCACCGCTGATCTCCAGTATGTGTTAGGCCCAGACGGGTGAGCAACTTTATTTTATGTTGAAAGGCCTCATTATAGTTAGCTGTAATCTAATAAGGCCGCATTCAAGAAATTTTGATTAGATACACTCTAAAATGTCGATTATTTTGCAAAAAGTTAATTATTATATAACTTCAAGAAAAATAATTCATTCAGGCCTCACCACCCCTGCATCATGATAATTTTGAGTGTTGAGTAGTGTACTCTGTTGCTTGGCTGTATGTAGGTAAGTGTTGGGGTTATGGCATTTTGTTAATGAAAAGGTTTCGTCCATCAGACTTTATCAGTTCACTAATAAATAAAATATGACAACGCATTGTTATACTATATTGCTTGGCTATTGATGTTTTTGATGCCATATGCCAGCGTAAATGGTAAATAACAGCATGAGGTATATGTCTTAGTGTATATACGCTGAGCGTTTACGTAAATCCCTATTTTAGAGATTAAAATAGTCCCGACTGGTTGTGAACAAGTGACATCCAGCATTAATGAGCCTGGAATAGTAGTAGAGGATGTATTAGCTCTTGCTTCACACTGCGAGGGTCTGGGTTCGATTCCCAGCGAGGGTAGAAACATTGGGCGTGTTTCTTTACACCGGTTGTCTATGTTCACCCATCAGTAAAATGGGTACCTGGGTGTTAGTTAACTGGTGTGGGTCGCATCCTGGGGCAAAACTGACCTAATTTGCCCGAAATGCTCTGCATAACAAGCGGCTTTCTATATAATAGTATGTCATTGATGTCAGCTAGGCCTGTATAATATGTACATGTACTTGTAGTAAATAAAGATATATTATGCAGACACTAAGAGTCAGGGGCGAGTTTACAGTGTTGACGTATTTCAGGTTGCTGGACATCTGCCAGGGAAGAGTAGAGCAGGAGCAACGACTCAACCTGGTGCTGGTGTTTGAGTATGTCAACCAGGACCTCTACCACTACCTCAAGGCCTGTCCTTCCCCAGGGCTCGACCAGGCAAGAATTAAGGTGAGTTTCTACATGACTATTATCTTTACACCCGTCATAAGAGGTATCTTGATGCTGGTGAAGGACTATTGATCCAAGAAACTGGCATTACCTTCCATTTCCTTGGATCGAATCTGGTAACTTTTTTTTTTTTTTAACACACCGGCTGTCTCCCACCGAGGTAGGGTGATCTATAAAAGAAGAAACACTTTCACTATCACTCATTCCATCGCTGTCTTTCCAGAGGTACTTTGATACTACAGTTTAGATCTCCTCCGAACTGCAAATATCCTCACCCTTCCTTCAGAGTGCAGGCACTGTACTTTCCACCTCCAGGACTCGAGTCTGGATAACCAGTTCCCCTGAATCCCTTTATAAATACATGTATTCCTTTCCTCACACTCCAACAGCGCATCAAGTCATAAGAACCACTTGCCTCCACTCCTATCTAACACGGTCACACGCACCTGTTGGATGTCCAAGCCCCTTGCATGTAACATTATTATTACTCATTATATTCACAGGGAGAGTGGTGAACACAGCAATCATTCAGACCCTGGGGAATGGGAGGCAGGTTTTATCCAAAGAAAAGGTGATCATGTCATCAGCATCTAAGAACCTCCTTAAGGAGACATTATTATTACATTACTGGGAAAATGCTAAACCCATGAGGATTGTACAGTGCCTGGGGAATAGAAGGCTGTCAGGTTTGATCCAGGGAAGGGAAAGGTTTCTCTGATTCCTTTGATCAAGAGCCCTTCACAGCCAAAGAGACCTCTTTTCTTTGAAGGGATGGATACCTACCTGGAGTGTTCTGAGGGTCAGTGGCCCTGCAGCCCAGTCCCAGACCAGGCCTCCCTGTAATGATAATTATAGTATTAATTATACATCAATTATGACAATTCATGGCCATTAGCCTACAACACCTAGATGTGACAGTTATTGTACTTTCACTGTATAAATGTACACTCTTAAATTTATTATTTACTTAGATTGTCACATCTGTTCTTTATAGGATATGTCTACCAAGTCACATTATTTTAGGAATTTTTAATAAAAGCTGGTGTCAGCTTCAGCATTTTTTCCAAAAATCAAATAAAAACAATGTACATACATGTATATGGAAAAAAGTTCCTCTCTCTCCTCGCAGAAATAATATCAGGCAACTTGGACATAGTAAACTGAGAAACAAAGACTATTTTCCTGAATGGATTGGTGGAGCTTGTAACGACGATGGTGATAGGTTGACAGAATTAATTGGCGGTACTTTCTGTGTACAGTGGACCCCCGCCTTACGATGGCATTGCGTTACGTTAAATCCGCCATACGATACATTGGAACACAAAAATTTTGCCTCGTCTCACGCTAAAAAACTTGCCTCACACAATTTGTCCGGGACGCGTCCCACGTGTGGCCTCAGCGCCAGTGTTTACAAGCCAGCCAGTGCGGTCGCATCCACACATACATTCGGTACATTTCACCTTACCCCAGTGTTTTTTGTGCTTGTAACTGCAAAATAAGTCACCATGGGCCCAAAGAAAGCTTCTAGTGCCAACCCTGTGGTAAAAAGTGTGAGAATTAGTATGGAAATTAAGAAAGATTTTGAAGGGTTTGGGGCTAACCCTGAGAAGCCTATGTCAGTTGTGGAATCCATTGTACCTACTTCAAAGATTAAGGAAATGTGTGCAAAGTGAGTTGAACTGCAAACCTCTATGGATGAAAAGCACCCTAACACAGCTATTGCAAGCCGTGCTGGTGACATGTAGAGAGAATGGAGCGAAACAGAATAACTTCAAGAGTGTATCAGTCTGTAGTGGAAGGAAGGCGGGGTAGGGGTCGGCCTAGGAAGGGTTGGAGGGAGGGGGTAAAGGAGGTTTTGTGTGCGAGGGGCTTGGACTTCCAGCAGGCATGCGTGAGCGTGTTTGATAGGAGTGAATGGAGACAAATGGTTTTTAATACTTGACGTGCTGTTGGAGTGTGAGCAAAGTAACATTTATGAAGGGATTCAGGGAAACCGGCAGGCCGGACTTGAGTCCTGGAGATGGGAAGTACAGTGCCTGCACTCTGAAGGAGGGGTGTTAATGTTGCAGTTTAAAAACTGTAGTGTAAAGCACCCTTCTGGCAAGACAGTGATGGAGTGAATGATGGTGAAAGTTTTTCTTTTTCGGGCCACCCTGCCTTGGTGGGAATCGGCCAGTGTGATAATAAAAAAAATAAAAAAAAAAAATGCCCATTTTAGGCAAATCTTAAAGGAACAGGAGGTACAGGCCTCTATGGACATATTTGTTGTGCAGCAGAAGTCCAGTGACTCTCAAGCTGGTCCTAGTGGCATTAAAAGAAGAAGGGAAGTAACCCCGGAAAAGGACTTGCTACCTCAAGTCCTAATGGAAGGGGATTCCCCTTCTAAACTATAACTTCCACACTCTTCCCTCCTCCCACCCCATCAATCATCATCAGATCTTCAATAAAGGTAAGTGTCATGTATTCTATTCTTAGTAGAGTAGTAATTGTGCATGTCTTCTTCAGTTTGTGTGTATTAAAATTAATATTTTATGTGGTAAAAAAATTTTTTTTCATACTTTAGGGTGTCTTGCATGGATTAATTTGATTTCCATTATTTCTTATGGGGAAAATTAATTTGCCTTATGATAATTTCAGCTTACAATGAGCTCTCAGGAACGGATTAATATCGTAAGACGGGGGTCCTCTGTATCTGTATAAAAGTAGATTTATGAATGTAAATATGAATTATATTGTTTGGATATATCCAGTATTATAAAACTATAAAAGTTATTTGAAAAGGTGATCGAATATATTGCTAAGTGTAATGATTGATAACAGGTCTATAATCATCAGACATCAGTCATATTTGCTCATGTGAAGCATAATTTTGATGGACGTTGGGATGTGGCCGGTGTGTTGAAAGAAAAAGAATAATATATATATATCTTTCTTTCAACACACCGGCCGTATCCCACTGAGGCGGAGTGGCCCAAAAGGAAAAACGAAAGTTTCTCCTTTTACATTTAGTAATATATACAGGAGAAGGGGTTACCAGCCCCTTGCTCCCGGCATTTTAGTCTCCTCTTACAACATGCATGGCTTACGGAGGAAGAATTCTGTTCCACTTCCCCATGGAGATAAGAGGAAATAAACAAGAACAAGAACTAGGTAGGTAGTAGGTTGGTAGACAGCAACCACCCAGGGAAGTACTACCGTCCTGCCAGATGACTGTGAAACAAAAACCTGTAATTGTTTTGCATGATGGTAGGATTGCTGGTTTCTTTTTCTGTCTCATAAACATGCTAGATAACAGGGATATCTTGCTACTCATACTTACACTTTGGTCACACTTCACAGACACGCACATGCATATATATATATACATACATCTAGGTTTTTCTCCTTTTTCTAAATAGCTCTTGTCCTTTTTTATTTCTTCTATTGTCCATGGGGAAGTGGAAAAGAATCTTTCCTCCGTAAGCCATGCGTGTCGTATGAGGCGACTAAAATGCCGGGAGCAATGGGCTAGTAACCCCTTCTCCTGTATACATTTACTAAAAAAGAGAAGAAGAAAAACTTTATAAAACTGGGTTGCTTAAATGTGCGTGGATGTAGTGCGGATGACAAGAAACAGATGATTGCTGATGTTATGAATGAAAAGAAGTTGGATGTCCTGGCTCTAAGCGAAACAAAGCTGAAGGGGGTAGGAGAGTTTCAGTGGGGGGAAATAAATGGGATTAAATCTGGAGTATCTGAGAGAGTTAGAGCAAAGGAAGGGGTAGCAGTAATGTTAAATGATCAGTTATGGAAGGAGAAAAGAGAATATGAATGTGTAAATTCAAGAATTATGTGGATTAAAGTAAAGGTTGGATGCGAGAAGTGGGTCATAATAAGCGTGTATGCACCTGGAGAAGAGAGGAATGCAGAGGAGAGAGAGAGATTTTGGGAGATGTTAAGTGAATGTATAGGAGCCTTTGAACCAAGTGAGAGAGTAATTGTGGTAGGGGACCTGAATGCTAAAGTAGGAGAAACTTTTAGAGAGGGTGTGGTAGGTAAGTTTGGGGTGCCAGGTGTAAATGATAATGGGAGCCCTTTGATTGAACTTTGTATAGAAAGGGGTTTAGTTATAGGTAATACATATTTTAAGAAAAAGAGGATAAATAAGTATACAAGATATGATGTAGGGCGAAATGACAGTAGTTTGTTGGATTATGTATTGGTAGATAAAAGACTGCTGAGTAGACTTCAGGATGTACATGTTTATAGAGGGGCCACAGATATATCAGATCACTTTCTAGTTGTAGCTACACTGAGAGTAAAAGGTAGATGGGATACAAGGAGAATAGAAGCATCAGGGAAGAGAGAGGTGAAGGTTTATAAACTAAAAGAGGAGGCAGTTAGGGTAAGATATAAACAGCTATTGGAGGATAGATGGGCAAATGAGAGCATAGGCAATGGGGTCGAAGAGGTATGGGGTAGGATTAAAAATGTAGTGTTAGAGTGTTCAGCAGAAGTTTGTGGTTACAGGAAAGTGGGTGCAGGAGGGAAGAGGAGCGATTGGTGGAATGATGATGTAAAGAGAGTAGTAAGGGAGAAAAAGTTAGCATATGAGAAGTTTTTACAAAGTAGAAGTGATGCAAGGAGGGAAGAGTATATGGAGAAAAAGAGAGAGGTTAAGAGAGTGGTGAACCAATGTAAAAAGAGAGCAAATGAGAGAGTGGGTGAGATGTTATCAACAAATTTTGTTGAAAATAAGAAAAAGTTTTGGAGTGAGATTAACAAGTTAAGAAAGCCTAGAGAACAAATGGATTTGTCAGTTAAAAATAGGAGAGGAGAGTTATTAAATGGAGAGTTAGAGGTATTGGGAAGATGGAGGGAATATTTTGAGGAATTGTTAAATGTTGATGAAGATAGGGAAGCTGTGATTTCGTGTATAGGGCAAGGAGGAATAACATCTTGTAGGAGTGAGGAAGAGCCAGTTGTGAGTGTGGGGGAAGTTCGTGAGGCAGTAGGTAAAATGAAAGGGGGTAAGGCAGCCGGGATTGATGGGATAAAGATAGAAATGTTAAAAGCAGGTGGGGATATAGTTTTGGAGTGGTTGGTGCAATTATTTAATAAATGTATGGAAGAGGGTAAGGTACCTAGGGATTGGCAGAGAGCATGCATAGTTCCTTTGTATAAAGGCAAAGGGGATAAAAGAGAGTGCAAAAATTATAGGGGGATAAGTCTGTTGAGTGTACCTGGTAAAGTGTATGGTAGAGTTATAATTGAAAGAATTAAGAGTAAGACGGAGAATAGGATAGCAGATGAACAAGGAGGCTTTAGGAAAGGTAGGGGGTGTGTGGACCAGGTGTTTACAGTGAAACATATAAGTGAACAGTATTTAGATAAGGCTAAAGAGGTCTTTGTGGCATTTATGGATTTGGAAAAGGCGTATGACAGGGTGGATAGGGGGGCAATGTGGCAGATGTTGCAAGTGTATGGTGTAGGAGGTAGGTTACTGAAAGCAGTGAAGAGTTTTTACGAGGATAGTGAGGCTCAAGTAAAGAGTATGTAGGAAAGAGGGAAATTTTTTCCCAGTAAAAGTAGGCCTTAGACAAGGATGTGTGATGTCACCGTGGTTGTTTAATATATTTATAGATGGGGTTGTAAGAGAAGTAAATGCGAGGGTCTTGGCAAGAGGCGTGGAGTTAAAAGATAAAGAATCACACACAAAGTGGGAGTTGTCACAGCTGCTCTTTGCTGATGACACTGTGCTCTTGGGAGATTCTGAAGAGAAGTTGCAGAGATTGGTGGATGAATTTGGTAGGGTGTGCAAAAGAAGAAAATTAAAGGTGAATACAGGAAAGAGTAAGGTTATGAGGATAACAAAAAGATTAGGTGATGAAAGATTGAATATCAGATTGGAGGGAGAGAGTATGGAGGAGGTGAACGTATTCAGATATTTGGGAGTGGACGTGTCAGCGGATGGGTCTATGAAAGATGAGGTGAATCATAGAATTGATGAGGGAAAAAGAGTGAGTGGTGCACTTAGGAGTCAGTGGAGACAAAGAACTTTGTCCTTGGAGGCAAAGAGGGGAATGTATGAGAGTATAGTTTTACCAACGCTCTTATATGGGTGTGAAGCGTGGGTGATGAATGTTGCAGCGAGGAGAAGGCTGGAGGCAGTGGAGATGTCATGTCTGAGGGCAATGTGTGGTGTGAATATAATGCAGAGAATTCGTAGTTTGGAAGTTAGGAGGAGGTGCGGGATTACCAAAACTGTTGTCCAGAGGGCTGAGGAAGGGTTGTTGAGGTGGTTCGGACATGTAGAGAGAATGGAGCGAAACAGAATGACTTCAAGAGTGTATCAGTCTGTAGTGGAAGGAAGGCGGGGTAGGGGTCGGCCTAGGAAAGGTTGGAGGGAGGGGGTAAAGGAGGTTTTGTGTGCGAGGGGCTTGGACTTCCAGGAGGCATGCATGAGCGTGTTTGATAGGAGTGAATGGAGACAAATGGTTTTTAATACTTGACGTGCTGTTGGAGTGTGAGCAAAGTAACATTTATGAAGGGATTCAGGGAAACCGGCAGGCCGGACTTGAAGAACTAGAAAGAAAATAGAAGAAAACCCAGAGGGGTATGTATATATATATGTGCTTGTACATGTATGTGTAGTGTGACCTAAGTGTAAGTAAGTCTTTACTCCTTTGTTTACTATGTCTAGGTTGCCAGATGTCACTTCTGCTCAGCAGAGAGAGTATAGAAACTTTTTTCTGTAACTGTACATATACGTAAGTCAAATGAATAAAATATTCTGGCCTAGGGGTGTTAAAAGATATGTTAATCAGGCTGTTAAGTTTTGTGGTATCTTCAACAGAGTCTGATCCACCAAATCCTTTGTGGCGTTGACTTCCTTCACAGTAATCGCATCATCCACCGAGACCTGAAACCTCAAAATATTCTGGTCGACACGAATGGCCGTATTAAAATTGCCGACTTCGGCCTGGCAAGAATATATGATTTTAATATGAGACTCACCGCAGTGGTAAGGAGAAATTTATATTTCATCTTATTTGTGGTTTAGTAGACTTTATTTTTATTGTTATGAGGCTTGAAATATGCATAACTAATTGTATACAGTTAGCACATTCAGTTTTCCATGGAGTTACACTTGTGTGTTGACCTCAACACATTTTATTCCACATTGAATGCTGATTATAATAGTTACTGATGGTTCTTTTAGAGCAACATTTGTTGGTTGCAGAGGTGAAAATCTTCTCTTTTTGCCCTAAAGTGAATTATGACATATTGAAAAGACTGGGATGAGAATGCCTTATTAGACCCTAATCCAGTCTTAATGCAACGAGATTTGTGTCCATCCTGTTCATGTGACTCTTCAACACCCTTCCTCCATGCATACACAGGGAATTTCCATCAAATCTCTGGTGATCTTCAAGAGGGAACTGGACAAGTTCCTCAAATCACTGCCTGACCAGCTAGGCTGTAATTTGTACATCGGAATGTGTGAGACCAGCAATAATAGCCTGGTTGATTTGGCCTTGATCCTCCAGAAGGCCTGGTCTGGGACTGGACCACAAAGGCATTGTCCCCCAGAAACATCCTTCAGGTATTACCTATTTATAATTACAGGAGCAGAACTATGCCTGCATTCATTTACTATAATAACATTGTTGGGAATAAAGTTCCTTTACTTTTGACTGATGTGCATTCAGTCTGTAATTCTTCTTTCAACAAACCGGCCGTATCCCACCAAGGCAGGGTGGCCCAAGAAGAAAAATGAATTTTCTCTTTTTAAATTTAGTAATTTATACAGGAGAAGGGGTTACTAGCCCTTGGCTCCTGGTACTTTAGTCTCCTCTTACAACACGCATGGCTTATGGAGGAAGAATTCTGTTCCACTTCCCCATGGAGATAAGAGGAAATAAACAAGAAAAAGAACTAGAAAGAAAATAGAAGAAAACCCAGAGGGGTGTGTATATATATGCTTGTACATGTATGTGTAGTGTGACCTAAGTGTAAGTAGAAGTAGCAAGACATACCTGAAATCTTGCATGTTTATGAGACAGACAAAAGACACCAGCAATCCTACCATTATGTAAAACAAATATAGGCTTCCACTGCTCACTTGGCAGTCTGTAATATCTGTTTTTAAGTCTCTGATTGGAGTCAGTTGCAAATAAGTGCTTTTGATGTGTATCTAGCTCAATTGGGGAGTCAAGTACTTTTCTAGGTTAAAGCTAACTTTAAAACTCATAGAAATATAGAAGTGGAAGCAAGGCCCATCTAGACACTCCTCCTCTGCCTGCCAGAACAGCCAGTTAAAGTGTGGCAAGAAAATATCCCTCACTCACACTATCCATGAACTATAAAAGCAACTTCCAAGAACTTTCAAAATGCCTCTTCTCATAGGCCTGGCCTGACCTTCTCAGATGCCAACAAAAATCAAACTGAATAAATATTAGCAAGGAAAAAACCATGTACCCATACAAATGGCAAAGTAGAAAAAAAATTGTGAACTCTGCCAAGTAAGTCCCATACATTATTAACCCTTTGACTATTTTGGTCGTATAGATACATCTTACGAGCCACCATTTTCGACATATATATACTCATAAATTCTAGTGGCTTCATATCAAACAGGAGAAAGCTGGTAGGCCCACATGTGAGAGAATGGGTCTGTGTGGTCAGTGTGCACCATATAAAAAAAAATCCTGCAGCACGCAGTGCATAATGAGAAAAAAAAAAGACCGTTTTTTTTTTTTTAAATGCCGAATTTGTGGTCTATTTTCGTATAGTATTTATGGTTGTATTCTCGTTTTCTTCGTCTCATTTGATAGAATGGAAAACATATTATAGAAATAGAGGTGATTTTAATTGGTTTTACTATGAAAAGAACCTTGAAATGGAGCTCAAAGTAGAGGAAATGTTTGATTTTTGCTGATGTTCAAAAGTAAACAAATGATGTCATTTTCCAATAAATGTCCAAGTAGCCATTCTAATATGCAGTCATGAATGGGGTAACAGTATTTATACAATTATTACAATATTGCAGTAGTCTGTATAACAGTAAATCTTCTATTTTTTGTTTGAATAAAAATTCAAAATAGAAAGCAAGAGTAATATCAGAGGGGCCTGGAGACGTGACTGATGAACAAAGAAAATGTTATTTTAGAGCCAGGAATGTCTGCATTGTTTATTCTGGACCCTATTTTGAAATTGCCATATTTTTTCATTTTTGTGAAATTGGCCAAATTGCAAATTTCTGACCACGTTATTGGGTAGTTGAAATCGATAAATGGGCAGATTCTTGTTCTCAATCGATAGAAAAAATGGAGTTCTAAAGAAATAGCTATGAGTTTGGTCGACTGGAACAATGGAATTAGCTGAAAATAGGGCTCAAAGTGGGCAAAATTGCCGATTCATAAATATTGCCGAGGTCGTTAACTTCGCGAGAGCGTAATTCCATCAGTTTTCTATCAAATTTCATTCTTTTTGTATCATTACAGTCGGGAAAAGATTCTCTATCATTTCATAAGATTTTTTTTATTTTTTTTTTTTTTTTTTTTTTTTTTTTTTTTTTTTTTTTTTTTTTTTTTTTTTTTTTTTTTTTTTTTTTTTTTTTTTTTTTTTTGAAATTTTGCAACACCAGGAGACAACTCAGGATTTGGGGTTGTGACAGTCAAGGGGTTAAATATGCTTTTAAGGGAAGCATAAAAAACTGTTAGGAAAAATATTCCAGAGAAGAAGCCTTGAAACTAGTCACAGGTGTTAGGTAATGGTAACAGGAGCACCATCCTCTAAAAGGAATGTGAAATGAAAGCCTGTTGGACTTTATTGTGTTAGGTTAGGTAAGGTTTGTCAGGAAACAGGACAAGTGTTTCCTGACCAAGGTTGACAGAGGCCTTTTAGTGGCTTACCGGTCCACTTTAATGTGTTTCTCTTAATGATATTATTCCTGTAATATAGTAATCCCTTTACAGTTTAGAGGCCTGGTCTGAGACTGGGCCTTAGAGGTAGAGGTAATAATCCTGAATCCATTAACAGATATGATGAATAAAATGTTTGTCATGACATACACTTGAAGTTAACAGGCAAACAAATAAAGAGAATACTCAATATAACTATCTGGTGATAGTGCATGACCAGTGTTTAAAAACATGACCGTGACTGTTGCAAGTAGAAACCTGTAAGAAATGAGAACAGTGTAACTATTTCAAATGTTGCTATGAGAAAATCTGACAGTGATTGCCTAGTTAACTTTAAATCAGTTCTTTATAGAAGATATGATGATAGTTCTGAGATTTATTAATTTTCTAAATTTAAAACTATTGCATTCAGTGTTTAAGCCCTATGACAACTTATTTTACAATGACAAGAATGAAAGAGCATATAGACTAAATTTACCATAAGCCCAGGTGATATATAGTGGCCTGTTCCATACATTTGCACCATCTGCCTCATTGCTCCTCCATTCACCATATCATATACTTTTTCTGTATCCTTATGCACTAAGTGAAAGTTCTTAGTCTTGAGGTATTGTTCACTTATATGGTCTACATATCCCCTACACTTCCTAAATCATGTTCCTCTGTAATCCTATTTTCTATCTTATCCTTAATTCGGCAATGACTATCACATACCCAGTATATTCAACAGACATATTTCCTTATAATTTTTACACACACTTCTTTTCCCATCATTCGAAGGAACTATGCATGCTCTCTACCCATCCTTAGGCGTCTCCTTTTTTCATGCATATATTGAAAAGAAAGATACACTAACTATTCCAAAACTGTATCCTCACCTGTTTTTAATATTTCTGTCTTAATCTCGTCTATCTTAGCTGTTTTACCTCTTTTCATTCTACTCACTACCTTACACACTTCCCAACACTTGTATGACTTTTCTGCAGTGTACTAACATAATGCCTGGCATTGTTCTTCACCTTGATTGGCCATACCCCCTTCCCCACGTATTTTTATTAACACATCGGCCGTTTCCCACCAAGGTAGGGTGGCCCGAAAAAGAAAAACTTTCACCATTATTTAATGATGGAGTGAGTGATGGTGAAAGTTTTTCTTTTTTGGGCCACCCTACCTTGGTGGAAAATGGCTGATCTCTTTCTTTTCCTTCCTTGCTGCAACCCCACACACTCAGCATCTTTCTACACTTTTGTTTTTTTGGGCTGAGACACTCACCTCCACTTCACAGCAGGTTTCCAGTTCTCCAGTGTTATTATTACTTTACTTCCAAGTGCCTGCCCACTACCAGTGCAGTTATTAGACATCCATTTGACAGCCAGTGCAAAATATATGTAATACAAATCTTCATTCTTTCAACACACCATCCGTATCCCATCGAGGCGGGGTGGCCCAAAAAGAAAAACGAAAGTTTCTCCTTTTACATTTAGTAATATATGCAGGAGAAGGGGTTAACACTACAAATATGGAATGAAAATCATATAGCACTGTATACAGAGTGATATTAAACAAGAGTTGCAGTTCATAAGGCATTTAAAAAATTGTACAGTATAGTGTTACTGGGAATATTTTATTTTCACAGGTGGTTACATTATGGTATCGAGCTCCGGAAATTTTGTTGAGTAATAGCTATGCTACACCTGCTGATGTCTGGTCCTGTGGGTGTATATTTGCCGAACTTTTCCGACGAAAACCTGTATTTGAGGGACACACAGAACCAGACCAACTCCAAAGGATATTTGAGTAAGAATTTCCACTCCTAGGTTATAAAAAACTTGTTTACAAGTAGACCAATTCGTAAATTTGCATGAATATGGATAATTTTTATGAATTTCTTGTAAGCTTAAATTTACATTCATGTCACATGTACTTTTTACAGTATATTCTCTTTTTCAAACAGGCCTACACACACTCTTTCTCCCCCCTTTTATTGAAAACTCCAATGCAATATATATTTTTTTTACAAACCTGACATTTTAAGAATACACCTCTTTTTATATTTGTTCTATCAGTAAAGCTGATACCAGTATTAGGTTTTTGAGCAGAGTAAGATGACCTGATATTTTTTTATATACTTGTATATATTGCAGTGTGATTGGGACTCCACATGAGAATGACTGGCCACGTGATGTGTCACTATCACGAAGTAACTTCCGTCACCATCAGGGCAGGCATATCAGAGATATTGTACCTGAAATCACAGATGATGCAGCAGACCTACTGCAGGTAAATTTTTATATAGTTATAGTTGTAGGATGTTGGAGTGTGATATGTCATCTTTACTTGAGGGTAGTGTGAGAAGGTAGAATACAACAATCTTGGTATAGGGTGGAGGGAAGTTGGGAGTTGGAATACAACAATCTTGGTATAATAGGGCCCCACTTATACGGCAGGTTAGGTTCCAGGCTACTGCCGGAAAGCAGAATGCCATTTTTTCCACTTATAAATTCATATAAATGCCAGATAACAAGTTTACACTAACATATATTAAGTTAGCAATAGAACTAGGCATTAACAACAATAAAAAGTAAAATACACACACAGTACACCCATTGCTTACCTTAAAATATTTGCAGTCCTAATGTAAGGTGAGAGGTGAGTTTTATTTGTAGGAAGTCAGGTTTGGGAAGTTTGGTAGCCAGCCAGGTCAGCCCACCCCACCCACATGTAATATGCTACAACATTTAATTAAAGTGCTCCAGAGCGATAAAATACATATACACTATATTCATTAATTACCTTAAAATATTTTACTCTTAATGTAGGGTGGGAGGCGAGTTTTATTTGTAGGAAGTCAGGTAGTAGCCAGCCAAGGCAGCGTTCCCAGCCCACACGTAATGTAAACAAACCAGGCAAACGCATCTGGTTTTTGTTACTTTACATTGTGTACAAGTTGTCTCCACATTGATACAGTAGAATAAGTAAAGAGAAACACTCCCATTCTCCTTTAACACCATTTTTAGAAGAAATGACGCTCTGAGTGAAGGCATATGAAAGGAATAATTTTCTAGTTACCCCCAGTAATATTATAGTGACACATTTCCTCTGATTGTCACCTGGCTACCACATCTCATATTTATGTTAATTTATTCTACTGTGGGGTGTATTTATCATGTTTATATGTTACGTAGCATGTTTATTATACAATTTTGAAAAATATAGATGGATTAACGAAAATGTCTATATGTATTAAAGTAATATATGACGTTTAATGTTCCCAAGAGATTACATATTACGTCAAGAATAGAGAGAGACTTAGTGATTTTAATGTGTACCTGCATGCCAGCACAGTGTGTAAGTATATTTAGGTACAGGTACACATAAGTATAATTATCAGAGTACAGTGGACCCTCGCCTAACGAACGCATCGCATAACGTTAAATTCGCCTAATGATGCATTTTAATGCTAACATTTTGCCTCGGCTAATGCTAAAAAACTCGCCTAACGATATTCGTTCTCGGGTACCAATTAATATCGTTAGTAAGTAAGTAAGTAAGTAAGTTTATTCAGGTATACACAAATACAGTTACATAGAATTATCATACATAGCAGCATATGTGTAGAGAACCTAGGATAACCCAAAAAAGTCAGACAGAGTGACTTATTTCCATTGGGGTCCTTTGCTTATTTCCATTGGGGTCCACTGTACCGTACATATAAAATATGCAATAACTTTAAAACACTTTAAATTTTGGAAAGTTTCCAAACATAATAAAGAGACGTGCTCACGGAGAATGTAAACAAACTGGGTGGGGTGCGCCGTATTTGAAAGACCGTTTGCCATATAGCAAGTTTTGGTCAAATTTGAAATTGCTGTATTAGCGGAAAGCCGTAAAGTGGGGCCCTACTGTACAAATAAATGCTCCGTAAAATGTTTACACTATCATACATTAAGGTAGCAGTAGAATTAGGCATTAAAGAACAGTAACATACACATGGGGGTTAGAATACAACAATCTTGTTATATGGGCGAGAGAAGTTGGATTGCAACAGTGTTGTGCTCCATCTACCCCTTACTCTTACTGTATCACTGAATAATGATCTGACATCTCTGTTGCTCCTCTAAAATCATCTACATCCCAGTGTTTACCCATTACAGTTTTGTCTACTAATACATAATCTAACTGCTCTCATTGCATCCCATATCATGTCTTGTATAAATATGTATTTATCCTCTTTGTTTTCTCAAAATAAGTACAATGGAACTCTGGTTTTTGTCATTAATCTGTTCCAGAAGGTCGGCCGAAAATTGATTTGTACGAAAACTGAAATAATATTCCCCATAAGAAATAATGTAAATCCAGTTAATCCAGTCCAGACACAAAAATATTAACAAAAAATACATTTTATAGAGAATAACTATAGTTTTACATACAGAAAACAATGAGAAATAAATATAAATGACTAATGAAATGGATAAATAAACATTTAACATCACATGTATGCCACTTTTGTATTTTCCTACGAGTTCTTGCTTGAATTCTATCATGTTTCTCACCTTCTTTACTAAAGGGCTGTCACTCTGAACTTTCTTTGGCCCCATGATGGCTTATTTAGCAGTCACATGCACAAAAAACAATGGATTATTACAAAATGTTTCGGATGAATGTGCAGAGTAATGCTCACTGAACGAGTAACAAAGGCAGACCTAGTCACGAACGTATGAGTGGCCACATCTCGTGGGCAGGCGGACACGTCTGGTATGGACGATTTCCGAGCAGACATACAAAAACAAAAATTTTGCCAAAAAAGGTTGTCGAAAACTGAATTGTATGATAACTGGACCAGACGAAAACTGGGGTTCCACTGTATTACCTATTACCAAACTCTGCAGACAATTACATTAATGGACTTACCTACTAAACCATCTATAACTGTCTTGCCTGCTTAGCATTAAGTTCTCCCAGATTATTATCATAACTAAGCACTAAACCCAGAAAGGTGAGGTTCCCCAGAGCAATAATTCTCCTGCTTGGCTCAAAACTCCCTAACATTCACTTAACATTTCCAAAATCACTCTTCTAAACATCTCTTGCTCTTAGGTGCATACTTACTATAACCCATTTCTTGCTTCTCAACTTATTCTAACGTACATAATTCTTGAGTTTATAACACTTTTAAAAAAAAGTTATTTAAAATTACTGCTGTATCTTCCTTAGCCCTGGTTTTCTCAGATACACCTGGCTAAATCTCATTTAACCCTCCCCATTAAAATTCTCCCATTCCTTTTACTTTAGTTTCTTTTAGTGCTAAATCATCCAGTTTCTTCTCATTCATAACAGTAGAAAAATTTTCTTATCTGTACTACATGTTGGCTGTTTCCCCCACATACATATGGTGACTAAGGGTGAGGTTGGGGGGGTTAAACAAAAAATAAAAGATTGACCAACATTCATTCAGTCACTGTCTTGGCAGAAGTATGCTGATATCACAATTCAAATGACCCTCAAAACTAAACATATATTCACAGTAATGTACTTTATTTTTATATTTATTAACACATGGGAACAAATGGATTTGACAGTTAAAAATGGGAGAGGAGAGTTATTAAATGGAGAGTTAGAGGTATTGGGAAGATGTAGGGAATATTTTGAGGAATTATTAAATGTTGATGAAGATAGGGAAGCTGTGATTTCGTGTATAGGGCAAAGAGGAATAACACCTTGTAGGAGTGAGGAAGAGCCAGTTGTGAGTGTGGGGGAAGTTCGTGAGGCAGTTGGTAGAATGAAAGGGGGTAAGGCAGCTGGGACTGATGGGATAAAGATAGAAATGTTAGAAGTAGGTGGGGATATAGTTTTGGAGTGGTTGGTGCTATTATTTAATAAATGTATGGAAGAGGGTAAAGTAGCTAGGGATTGGTGGAGAGCATGCATAGTTCCTTTGTATAAAGGCAAAGGGGATAAAAGCGAGTGCAAAAATTATAGGGATACAAGTCTGTTGAGTATACCTAGTAAAGTGTATAGTAGAGTTATTATGGAAAGAATTAAAGAGTAAGATGGAGAGTAGGATAGCAGATGAACAAGGAGTCTTTAGGAAAGGTAAGGGGTGTGTAGACCAAGTGTTTACAGTGAAACGTATAGGTAAACAATATTTAGATAAGGCTAAAGAGGTTTTTGTGGATTTGGAAAGGGCATATGACAGGGTGGATAGGGGGGCAATGTGGTAGATGTTTAGCATAGGAGGTAGGTTACTGAAAGCAGTGAAGAGTTTTTATGAGGGTAGTGAGGCTCAGGTTAGATTATGTAGGAGAGAGGGAGATTACTTCCCAGTAAAAGCAGGCCTTAGACAAGGATGTGTTATGTCACTATGGTTGTTCAATATATATATAGATGGGGGTTGTAAGAGAAGTGAATGCAAGGGTCTTGGCAAGAGGTGTGGAGTTAAAAGATAAAGAATCAAACACAAAATGGGAGTTGTCACAGTTGCTCTTTGCTGATGACACTATGCTTTTGGGAGATTCTGAAGAGAAGTTGCAGAGGTTGGTGGATGAATTTGGTAGGATATGTAAAAGAAGAAAATTAAAAGTGAATATAGGAAAGAGTAAGGTGATGAGGATAAAAAGATTGGAGGAGGTGAATGTATTCAGATATTTAGGAGTGGACGTGTCAGCAGATGGGTCTATGAAGGATGAGGTGGGAAAAGGGCGAGTGGTGCACTTAGGGGTCTGTGGAGACAAAGAACTTTGTCTGTGGAAGTAAAGAGGGGAATGTATGAGAGTATAGTTGTACCAACACTCTTGTATGGGTGTGAAGCATGGGTGATGAATGTTGCAACAAGGAGGCAGTGGAGATGTCGTGTCTGAGGGCAATGTGTGGTGTAAATATAATGCAGAGAATTCCTAGTTTGGAAATTAGGAGAAGGTTTGGTATTACCAAAACTGATGAGAGTAAGACACATGTGCAACATCTGGGTATCTTTATTGTAGACGTTTCGCCATCCAGTGGCTTTATCAATACAAATTCCAGGACATAACTTGAAGACAGTAGAACTATGTACAGAAGATGAGGTAATCAGTCCCTCAACCTAGGAGTAGGTGCGAACAGCACCATAGTCGTGGAGAATCTCCACGACTATGGTGCTGTTCGCACCTACTCCTAGGTTGAGGGACTGATTACCTCATCTTCTGTACATAGTTCTACTGTCTTCAAGTTATGTCCTGGAATTTGTATTGATAAAGCCACTGGATGGCGAAACGTCTACAATAAAGATACCCAGATGTTGCACATGTGTCTTACTCTCATCTTGTCGGTATTATATACCATTCGTACACATTACCAAAACTATTATCCAGAGGGCTGAGGAGGGGTTGTTGAGGTGGTTCGGACATGTAGAGAGAATGGAACAAAACAGAATGACTTCAAGAGTGTATAAATCTGTTGTGGAGGCAAGGCGGGATAGGGGTCGGCCTAGGAAGGGTTGGAGGGAGAGGGTAAAGGAGGTTTTGTGTGTGAAAGGCTTGGACTTTCAGCAAGCATGTGTGAGCATATTTGATAGGAGTGAATGGAGACAAATAGTTTTTAATACTTGACGTGCTGTTGGAGTGTGAGCAAAGTAACATTGATGAAGGGATTCAGAGAAACCGGCAGGCCTAACTTGAGTCCTGGAGATGGGAAGTACAGCGTCTGTACTCTGAAGGAGGGGTGTTAATGTTACAGTTTTATAACTGTAGTGTAAAGCACCCCTCTGGCAAGACAGTGATGGAGTGAATGATGAAAGTTTTTCTTTTTCAGGACACCCTGCCTTGGTGGGAATCAGCCGATGTGTTAATAATAAAAAAATAACACATCACCCGTTTCCTACCAAGGCAGGGTGACCTGGAAAAATAGAAACACTTATCATCCACTCCATCACTGTCTTGCCAGACCACCCTTCTTTCAGAGTGCAGGCACTGTACTTCCCACCTCCAGAACTCAAGTCCAACCTGCCAGTTTCCCTGAATCCCTTCATAAATGTTACCTTGCTCACACTCCAACAGCACATCAATTCCTAAAAACCCACTTGCTCCTATCCAACATGCTTACTGGAAATCCAAGCCCCTTGCACACAAAAAAACCTCCTTTACCCCATCCCTCTAACCTTTCCTAGGCTAACCCCTACCCCGCCTTCTGCTACAGATTTAAAGGCTCTTCAGTAATGTACTGTATATATTTTTTGAGTATGCTATAATGTAATACACTTTTTTTTAGAAAAACACACTGTAGATTAAATTTATACTGTGTAGATTATGGTATTAACAGGATTATTTTTCTTCAGAAAATGCTTAAATTTCTACCGAGTGTGCGTATCTCGGCCATTGAAGCCCTTCGTCATCCGTACTTCCGAGGGATGAACACGCCTCGAGTTATGGCCACAAGCAACAGGTCAACACCTACTCAACAAGTTCTAAGCCCAGCCCCCCTTGCTACTAGTAGCCCTGCCAATATGCACCACCATCACCATCATCACCGTCACGTTGCAGCTAGTGCTTCCAATACGACCAGTGGTACAGTCGACAACCCCTCAAGGCAAGCTGCATTACCCTCTCAGGTTACTACTAATGATGAAAATAACCCCAATGCAGGTAACAGTGCCAATACAAACTCCACAATATTAAGAATCCCGGAGCCTAAAATTACTGAACGTGCCATCACAACCGCCAACACATCTACCAATACAGAACCCTCAGCCACAGTCACTACCACAACTCCAGCAAGTGGTGGTGGTGTTACATCTTCCCCTGAGAGTAGCTCAAATACTGTGTAATTTATTGTAGCATCCTACATAAAAGATAAAATTTAATAGGACACTCCTTTCATTGGTGATTTAATGAAGGATGTGTTTTGCATATCATTATTTTACTGAAAATTTTTTATTGGCTGAGGTATATTGTGAAAGATTGACAATGTATTTGCAAAAATTCATAATATGAATGGACAGATTATTCTTGTGCCTCAGTATATATCTGCATTATTTTTTTTGAAATCTCAGTTATGTGCAGCAGCTAAAGCTTGAGTGATGCTATAAATTAGCTGTACTAGTTTATGAAAAACTGTACAAATTGATACCTGTACCATGAGCAATACTAGACATGTCCCACCTTGGTGCCTTGCTTTTGGTATCTCAAAGATGTCGTAAACTATTGTGCTCTCCTGCAGTAGGAGTTATGCTCCATATTATGCTTACTAGATAGTTCCTTGTGTAACTCTGCTTGTCTTGAATGTTCTGAAAAAGTGCAAAGTTACTGGTTAAACAGTCAACTTTAAAAATTCTTATAATCTTGTGTATCACCTTACCTTAAAAGCATTCCCTTCAACATTCCCAAGAAAAAGAAAGCATTTCTCAAGTACCAAGTCACTAAGTGGTGCGGAAGTTGTTTGTTGTCGCATTTGTTGACTGTATGATTGATGAATGTTTTTTTTTGTTTTTGTAATGGGAGAGAGAGTGGAAATGCAGACTTTTGTGTTGGACTTAGAAGTGATTACCAAGATAATTGACTTGTGTTCCTGCCTTTTGTTACCGAGTTAATGAATGTTTATGGTTCACTGAAATGATAGGTGCCCGTTTTGATTTAACAGTTGTCATGGGACAGTTAGTTTAACAAATATACAATTTAGTAAAATTGTTTAAATTTTTTATAGATATTGGTACTTAGGTGATATATGTGCAGAAATATACATCTAATGCTCATGACCAAGGTGAAATGTGTCATCATGCATAGATGGCTGTTAAACAAGTCTATACTCCACATGGGTATTATGTTAGAATTTTCATTCTTATAGTGAAGAGAGGTTGTAATTTATTTATGAAAAATATATATCTATCAATGCAACAGGGGAAAAAAAAAAAAATGGCTTCATCAGCAATTTCATGAACTGATTATGTTGTCGTCTTGACTTTTTAAGACCCGTGATAGTTATAATGCTAGTGGTTTCTTACACTGAAGAAGCTCAGCATTACTGTTTTTCAAGGATGTATTAATTTAACCCTTTCACTGTTGTGATCCCCAAAATTAAAAGTGCAGAGAGTGTTGCAATTTTCCAAAAAAAAAAAAAAAAAAAAAAAAAAATCTGAAATAGTAAGAGAATCTCTTTCTGAAGGTAATGACACAAGAATTGTAAAATTTGATGGAAAACTTGTACAATTTGCACCTGCATAATTCCCTGAGTGATTTTGCCTAATTTGAAACCAATTCCATTATTCAGTTATTTCACTAGTATGCCTTCAGTTCTACTGATTGACCACAAGAAACTGCCCATCAAAAGTGAACACAAGTCAGTAATTTGTCCAATTTTACATTAAATTCAGCAATGAGCACTGCAGGTCTTCCAGCCACTAAAGCTACCTTCCCTGTGTTCATTAATCTAATCACCTGTCTAGGCCTCTCCGATGTTACAAACCTGGATTTTGAATAGAGCATCAAAAAAAAGAAATAAAAGTTTTATCCTATTTCTCAGATTAATAAAATATAACCAAGAATGATTGGTTATGGTTTAATCTGTTCCAGTAATTGAAGCAGCCCTAGTAAAAACTCATGAAACAGACAGGGGTGATAGGAAGGCCCTACTTACCCTTCCTCAAAAAAATCACCAAAAATCAAATATTTCTGCCACCTGAGGCTTATTTTAAGTTACTTCTGGTCTGAAACCTACCAAAATCACCTAATTCGCTAGTATGTCTTTCATTCTGTCAACTGCTATTAAGAAATAGCCAATATAAACACAGAAGTTTGCTTTTCCCATAATGCACTGTGGGGGGTTAGGATTTTTTTCATACTGTGCACCCCCACTACACAGACCTATTCTCTCAAGTCTAGGTCAAAGTTTACTGCTTACAGCATATTCCAGGGTGCCATGATTAAAATGCAGAACTATGTGAATGATACTGGTGTCAGTAATACAGATCTACAAAGTATCAATGAAATTAAAAGTACTGACAATGTTGGGATTTTTCAAAACAATACAAAGATTATTTTTTCTTCTGAAATGATAGAATCTTTTAATATAAAAAAAAAATTGCGAAATTTGATGGGTAACTTACAGAATTACGCAGGTGCAAAGTTGGCACATCTGGATATGATTTACGAATAGGTGATTTCATCCATTTTGAGCCTTGTTTTAAGTCAATTTCATTGCTTAATATGACCAAATTCTTAGCTGTTATCCTAGTATGTCCCATTCTATCAACTGAGCACAAGAAACTGCCAATCAACTATTAGAATTGCCTTATAGCAGTTTAAAATCAGAATCCAAAATAAATACTGTATGCTAGAATGCATAATGTTTATTCATTAATTACATTACCAGGCCTCTCCTATATTACACTTACCCTCCATTTTGAATCTATCATACAAATCAAAATTTTACCCTGTTTCTTGTATAATAAACCAGGAATAATTGGTCATGGTTTAAGGCATTCTAGTAATTGAAGCAGACCTAGTAAAAACCGATAAAACAGACAGGGAGCAGGAGGGCTTTACTCTTCCTTACGAAAGTCATCAAAAATTTAATATTTCCACAACTTTGAACCCTATTTTGAACTAGTTCTGAAATTGACCAAAATCATTTCTATTACAGTAGTATGTCTTTTATTCTATCAACTGATACCATGAAAAAGCCTATAAAACCCTAAAAATGTTCCTAGAAAACACCTCAAATTCATAGTTTTAAACCAAACACAAGGACAGGTTTTTTTTATACTGTGCACTCACCGCAGATGTATTCTCTCGTGTCTGTGGCAAAATTTACCGCTTGCAGCATATTTGGGTGCACTAACCCTTGGAATGACCTCCAGGAAGGTAGACATGAGCAACACTGGCATCAGTAATGTTGATCTGCCAAAGAGACAGGGAAAGGGTTAATGATGCATATATCCAAATAATTTGTTTAAAGTAGATGCATCAATGCTTAGAAGTTAATTAACCCCATGTATAGTGCTGCAGTGAATGTCCCATTCAGTCTGGTATTTATGCCTGAGTGCTTACTTACCCCCCTCCACTTTAAATTAAGGTAAATATAGGGGATAAAAAATGTAACTAGTTTTCTATCTTATACTATTTTTCTACAAATGCTTTATAAGGTATTTTATGGCAAGGTGTGTATAATAGATTATACATGTATAGGAGTACATTAATAGGAGACTTTTTATAATTAGTTTATGTATAGCGAAAACAAAATTCCTCTATTTATAATATATATTAAGCAAGTGCTTGGGGTTTAATTACAATTAATTATGTTTCTGTTAAAGGAAACAACAATATTAATTTTTTTTGAATTTACATCATCTGGCTCTGATGTGTTTTTTATTACACAGCTTTGCATTTTTGTGTACATCTGATTAATAGTTAGTGGTATAACCAGAACTGTTTCTAGGTCTTGCACCTTCCTAGTTCTTGCTATGTAGTAGCAAATATATACATATTTCAAACAGTCTTGTGATTGATGCAGGTTATTTCACTCTTCCTGCTGAGGACAGCAAAAATAATTTTATGATCTAAAGCAGTATCATTTATATTCAGAAATCATTGTAAAATACATGCTTGCATCATCACTTGCTGCCCATCTTTACATTTGAGATTGTCTTATTTTTTTAGTTATTATTTTTCACTTAAGAGGATTTATGGTTTTTGTGAATATTGTATTTTGTGAAAAATTAAAATGCACAAATCATATATTGAACAACGTCAGATGAAATGCAGAAATGATGAATTGAGCAATGTTAACAGCTGAAGTGCATTGTTCACAGGTTGAGTCAGATGCTGTTAAGCAATATCCGGGTCTCATTTAAATAGTATCAATACCCCCTCAGTCATTACAACTAAGTTTTGGTTGCATGTGGTTTAAGAGCTGTAGTAAAATATCAGCTT
>NC_091309.1:5099921-5114921 GCF_038502225.1 Cherax quadricarinatus | reverse complement strand
TGGTGTGGCTGGAGTAAACTGGCAGCTTCTAGGCGAATGTTTCTTACTGCTGCTTTGGCAACGAGACGGCGAAGAGTGTTTCCAACCGCAATGGGTCTGATTCCCCCATCCTTCTTCTTCAAGGCACACAGTGAGGCTCCAAAAAAGAAAGGTTTAATTTCTTCTGGGATTCGCCCAGCCAGGCAGTTGTTGACGAAAGTTGTTAACTCGGTGAGAAGAAGTGATGCAGATGCACCGAGTACTGGATTTACCATCCCCTTGAGGTGCTGAGGTCGAATTCCCGTGTAACCTCCTGCAGATCCTGCAGGAAATGACACAGTCGCCTTATAGACTTCCGATTCAGGCAAAATTAATTGTTCAGTGATGGGGTCTTCCTCAGGGTTGTTGTTGATGGCTATGGTGTCCCTGGTTGGATGCTTGTCTCTTAGTGCTTGGGCTGTGGTCTCATCTTTGGGGGCTACAGTGTCGTCACTTGTAATTATTCTTATTGCTCCCACTGTGTTACCTTCTTCAATTTTTTTGCTAACCTGTGCGCAAATTTTCTCGTTTTCAGTGGGACTTTTCTTGGGTCTACCTTTGTGATTCCTGCAATGATGGGGCAGAGGGACACAATTATCCGTTCTTGGGTAGTTGCGCACTGCCTTGATAACCGACGTGGTTAGCAGTTTGCCTCGTCTCTCAGGAACTGCAAGACAGACATTGCCGAACAGGAGCAGGTTGCGCCATGCTTGGATGGTGCCTCGGGCTTCTAAGTTGGTGGAACCTCCATTCACCTGCTTGAGAAGGTCTGTGAATTTCCCTGCTGCATACGGGTGAGCTGCTTTAGGGATGTGGGATAGGGTACTGTTAGCAGTGGATTTGAATGCCAACAGAAGGTTATCACAAGTGAGGAGGTTGCCATTGGAATTGTCATCTGCCTGTGGGCTGATCTCTGCTGGGGGCATATGTGATCCTGCACACCCATTGTGTGCACGAATGCGACCATCCCTGTTGCGTGTTCGAAACTCTCCACATACCTGACATGTGCCTCTTCTTTCATTGTTGGGTGCACTGTTTCCCTGGCTTTGTGGCTGGCTGGCTTCATCATCTGCCATACCTCAAACTGTGTGGTAAGCCCAGGCTGAAGGGAAAATGGCGCATGGCACATACCGCATGTGGTTCATGGTGGTGGTAGGGGAAGGCGAGGGGTCTCCCCCCATTGTGGTGGGCGGTGGAGGAAAGGGAGGAATGGAAGATGTTTGATGAGGCGGAGTAGGGCACTCACTCCCTCCCAGTACAAGTCACTATACAACACAATGTTCTGTGCACCTGTTACTATACGCCACTATGCTCTGTGCACCTGTTACTATACACCACTATGCTTATATATATATATGTACATATATATGTACATATATATATATATATATATATATATATATATATATATATATATATATATATATATATATATATATATATATATATATATATATTCCGTTGTGCATAAACATACCAACACTGAGCGCCCCACCCTGGCTCAGTCCGGGGTCTCAAGGGAGGGTAGCGCCCTACCCTTGCCTTCCAGGGTCGCACCTTCAGGAGAGGGCGAAACCCGCAGGGGTCTAGACTCCACTATGTTACTTCTTCTTCGGGAATCTTGCTCTTACCAGTAGATCTTTAATTGAGTCGAACTTCATCCATGCTACTAGTGGTTGCTGCCGGGGGAAGTGCTCGAACCATGGGGCTTCTCCATGCGCTTGCTCTATCCAGGTCCATAGATCCTTCAAGTGCGTCTTAATGGTCCTGGCCATCCTGGGCTCGAACTTCACTGGTAGGATCATCCTTCCTAGGGCCGGTTTCCGCTTCACCACCAAGAGGCTTGGTCTCTCCAGGCGGTCCACCTTCTGCTGCGCCTCCTGCAGAACCATCTCTGGGTACCCTCTAGACCTAAAGAAATTCAGCATTTCTGCCGTTGCATACTCACATTCGGTTGTTTCGCTGCATATCCTCTTGATTCGCAACGCCATGGAGTACGGCAGGGACCTCCTGAGGGAGGTTGGGTGTGCTGAGGTCCACAGGAGGAATTGGTGGGTGTGTGATGGCTTGTAGTACGTCTTCGTCTGGAGGCAACGTTTTGTGTCCAAGTAGACTTTTGTATCCAAGAAGGGGAGTTCCTTCTCCTCCATTTCAAAGGTGAATCTCAAGGCTCTGTTGACACCATTCAGCCAGGTCAGCGTCCGTTGCACTTCAGGTTCACCTCCTGGGATAATGCAGAAGATGTCATCAATGTATCTGCAAAAAACAAGGAGATTAAGGTTTGCTCTTTTCAGCCTTACTTCCACCGTCAGGTAGACGAATAGTTCTGCAATTGCCACGCTTACTGACGCTCCTATCGCTGTTCCTGTCTTCTGTCTCTAGGTTCTGCGATCAAATTCAAGGAGAGTGTCCTGCATCACATGCAGGATTGCTCTCCTGACGAGAGCCTGGGATGGCGGCGTCCTTATTCCTCTGTTCCTTAGTACGTCCTTGATGTCTGGTAGCCTGTCTCCATAGAAGGAGCTCACTCTAGCTGCTGCTTCTTTCTGCTGGATAGAGGGGTATAGAGACTCGATATCAAAGGATACTAACCTATAGTCCTCAGGGATTTCTTGCAGTTCGTCCTTCAAGGCTTCCATTTTCTGTAGGAAGTGGGTGGTGTCTTTGATCCTGTTCAGAAGTAACTCCACTAAGGGCATCAGCAAGGCTGTCAGGAATTTATCTACTGGCCTGGTGGGTGCTGCACAACCTGAAACTACAGGTCTCGTTTTCCATGTACCTGTAGTCGGGTCCAGGTCCTTGTGCGTTTTGGGCAGAAAATAGATACTGGGTACCCTGCTCTTGTGCTTCAGGAAAGAGTCTCTCAGGGCTACTGTCATCGCTCCTGCTCTGCCTTCGTTTCTGTACAGGTCAAGGATTAGTTTCTTATCCCTTTCTTGGGCTTGCTCTAGGGCGGCTCTGCCATCTGTTATAGGTTCATAGGTCCTCTCGTCCTTCAGGTGCTTCATGCCCGCGGCCCTGTAGTTCTCTGTGGACATAATAACAATCGAGGGACTCTTGTCCGCCTTGTTAGCAACAATATTAGGGTTATGGATCAGACCTTTCAGTGCTCCTCGTTCTCCCTTCTTAAGGTTTTCTCTTGGGAAGAAGGGCGTGGTCCTTGCCTCTCTCTTCAAGGCTTGAACCTTTCTTCTTAATGCTGGTCTCTTCCTCGTAGGCGGGGGCTGTCGAAAGTCTGGCAGGAGGTAGGATTCCAGGGTTGACTGTGGAGGTCTGCATGGCCTCGGCTGCTGGTTCCCCATCCATTTGTCCGTCGCCTCATCCATCTTCCTCATGATTGCCGTTTCAATCCTATCCCAGGTTTCTTCCACGTTGGACAGGGAGACTCTCGTACTCGGTGGACCTGGAACAAAAGACAACCCTTTCCCTAAAACCTTAATTTCTAGTGGTGTGAGGGGCACCTCGGAGATTACCAATTCCTCTCGTAGTTTGGCCTCTGCTCTCCGTAGTTGCGCTCGCTGTTGTGATACCAAGCTCCTCTGCAGTCGTCCTGCTGCCTGGTCGGGGTGCGGGGGCGATTCCTGCTTCCCTGGTCCCTGGGTTGGCGGGGTTCCTGCTGGACGTACCTGGGGGGAGGGGGGAAGGGGTGTACCTGTATATCGTTGGTTGGGGCTCTGTCTTGCCTCCAGTCTCGTTGTCCCTGGGGTCTCCTGTCCCTGTCCCTCGGCTGTCGGAATTCCCTGTCTGGTTGCCTGTCCCTGGTCCCGTCGTCCCTCCACTCTCGGCTCCTTCTGTAGTTGTTCCTCTGGTTCCTCTGTTGCTGGTAGTCCCTGTCCCTCTCTCGCTGCTGGTAGGGGCTGGGGGCCCAGGCTCCTAGGGGTTGTTCCAGCTGTCCCTGGTCCCTGGCTGGGTATTCTCCAGTCCTCCCTCTGTCTTGGTCCCTGTCTCCCGGGCCTCGTTCTCGGGGTCGTCTGGAAATCTGAAAAAAAGGCTGGAAAAGGTTAGGGGTTACGGCTGGAGCTCTAGCTCCTGGTCCCGCGGTTGCGGGTGGCTTCTCTGTTAGGGCTTGTACTAGCTCCCGGACCCCTTGGACCAAGTGTTGAATCTCCGTCTGTTTCGGGGCTGCTGCTCTCTGCTGGGCTGTCTGTCTAGTTGCCCTGTCGTCGCTTGCCATCGGCTGTCCCTGTTGTTCCGGCTGCTGCTGGCGTTGTTTTCTGGGTGCTTGGGGTGTTTTCTCTGTTGCTGTTGCTGGAGAGGGGCGGGCGACATTCCTCTCTTCCCTGGCTGGCCTCTCTCGTCCCTGCTGCTCTGCCCTCATTTCCAGCTCCTCGTCTGTTGGTTGGGGAAGACCTACGGCTTCGTAAAAGCTGCTCACTCTCGTAGACTCCCTCGGTGATCCCTCTGTCTCGGGGTCTCCCTCGGTTGCCAGCGTCCATGGGCTGTTGTTGTCTTCCTGCGAAAAAAGAAGAGAAGGGAAGAGGGTGGTGGGGGGGGAAGGAGAGGATGGGGTATTGGGTCGGGTGCAGATACTACTTGCAGGTTGTTTCAGGAAACTCCACTCTTCCTCTAGACGGCTCATGGTGCACGGCACTGCTATTGGGTTGGCGTCACAAGGTGTCAACAGGGGTTCGAGGCCTGGCTTCGGAACCCGTCTAGGTTTAGTACTCTGAGCTCCTGCGAAGCTTGCAATGTCCTTTGCTCTTTCCTCTCCCAGTTCCCTCACTAGCACTTGTTTGTAGGCCTTAATTTTCTCCTCCATGTGCAAAGCTGCTATTTGTAAGGCTAGGGTCTGCATGCCAGACATAGTGTGGATATATTCCCTAGAGAGCTCTACACGTGTTAATAAACCAGTTGGGGTATGGGCACTCTGCCGGCATTCCCTCCAACAGGAAGGATCTAAAGCCTATCTCTGGGATCACATTCATTGCATAGCAGTCCTTGATATAGTTGGCTTTAGCTCTGTACTTGTCTTTAGTTTTGTAGTAACCTTTCAATATGTTCAGTGCTTTCTGTTCTTTTTTGTTAAATGGCTTAGTAGGCCTCCAACCTTTTAACCCTTCTGGGAACGGGTCCACTGTTATTTTAATGAACGTTAAAATGCTTGGGTGTATGCTAAAGGGTAGGTTATCTAGTACACCTTCGGATAAGTCTAGCGTAGCCATTAGAGACCAAGCACCACAGAGTACACTACCTTCATTGAGTGTCTTCATTTTCCCTCGGTGGGTGATGACATCGCTGCATTGTTCCTCGGTGTTCGCCAGGGGGTCTTCAAAGGGCAGCCTGGGGTTCCAGGTGTGGTCCTCATCCTCTGTCGTCACTAGTTTGAAACCTGCAGTCACTGTTTCCAATTCCCATGGTGGTGAATCCTCTAGCACTTCTACCCTCTCGTTCTCTAGTGAAGCGAGATCGCTCATTGTAAAGTCACAGTTTTCTCAGGTTGGAATTAAACACACAAGTACTGTACGTGAACAAGGGCACAAACACAAGTCTTGGTCGGTCTAGTTTTCCAGGCGACGCGTTTCTTCCCCACAGGGAGTCTTCAGGCCTTTGGTCTAGCCTCTATGGACTTGTGTGCTCTACTGTTTATTCGTTACGGCTGCCGGGGCTTATATATCCGCGGCTCAGTACAAGGTGTGGTGCCATACATGACTACATGCTTAGTCTTACAAAGAACAGGTGTACAATAGAAGGTTTTTCGAATATTACAAGTTATCATTGAATATATACATTGTTTTCAAAAACACGAGATTGTGTTTTACACATTACATCAAGTGAAAAAAATATACAATGTTGCAAATATAAGTATTCCATGCTGAGTCTCACAAGTACATATCCTAGCTTGGTGTAATCCTTGTGTTATCCTAGGTTACGTATTTGCGGCCTGGGTAGGTTAGGTTAGGTGCTGACTGTACATAATGTTTCCCAGAACACGAGGTTGTGCTTCCAACAAAAACATCCAGTGAACATTAACAACATTTCAAAATAAAGTATTCCATGCTGAGTCTCATAGGTACATATCCTAGTTTTGGTGCAATCCTAGGCTACGTACTAGAGGCATGGGTAGGTTAGGTTAGGTGCTAACAGGTTCTCCAAAGTATCCTGTTTTAAAGGTTAGGGGTGGGTATATTTAAATCTTACAAGGCTAGACACAGGGTCTAAAGGTCCAAAAAAAACATGAGCCGTCTAGAGGAAGAGTGGAGTTTACTGAAACAAATTGCAAGTAGTATCCGCACCCGACCCAATACCCCATCCTCTCCTTCCCCCCCCCCACCACCCTCTTCCCTTCTCTTCTTTTTTCGCAGGAAGACAACAACAGCCCATGGACGTTGCCAACCGAGGGAGACCCCGAGACAGAGGGACCACCGAGGGAGTCCACGAGAGTGAGCGGCTTTTACGAAGCCGTAGGTCTTCCCCAACCAACAGACGAGGAGCTGGAAATGAGGGCAGAGCAGCAGGGACGAGAGAGGCCAGCCAGGGAAGAGAGGAATGTCGCCCGCCCCTCTCCAACAACAGCAACAGAGAAGACACCCCAAGCACCCAGAAAACAACGCCAGCAGCAGCCGGAACAACAGGGACAGCCGACGGCAAGCGACGACAGGGCAACTAGACAGACAGCCCAGCAGAGAGCAGCAGCCCCGAAACAGACGGAGATTCAACACTTGGTCCAAGGGGTCCAGGAGCTAGTACAAGTCCTAACAGAGAAGCCACCCGCAACCGCGGGACCAGGAGCTAGAGCTCCAGCCGTAACCCCTAACCTTTTCCAGCCTTTTTTTCAGATTTCCAGACTACCCCGAGAACGAGGCCCGCGAGACAGGGACCAAGACAGAGGGAGGACTGGAGAATACCCAGCCAGGGACCAGGGACAGCTGGAACGACCCCTAGGAGCCCGGGCCCCCAGCCCCTACCAGCAGCAAGAGAGGGACAGGGACTACCAGCAACAGAGGAACCAGAGGAACAACTACAGAAGGAGCCGAGAGTGGAGGGACGACGGGACCAGGGACAGGCAACCAGACAGGGAATTCCGACAGCCGAGGGACAGGGACAGGAGACCCCAGGGACAACGAGACTGGAGGCAAGACAGAGCCCCAACCAACGATATACAGGTACACCCCTTCCCCCCAGGTACGTCCAGCAGGAACCCCGCCAACCCAGGGACCAGGGAAGCAGGAATCGCCCCCGCACCCCGACCAGGCAGCAGGACGACTGCAGAGGAGCTTGGTATCACAACAGCGAGCGCAACTACGCCGAGCAGAGATTAAACTACGAGAGGAACTGGTAATCTCAGAAGTTCCTCTTACAGCATTAGAAATTAAGGTATTAGGGAAGGGTTTGTCTTTTGTTCCAGGTCCACCGAGCACGAGAGTCTCCCTGTCCAACGTAGAAGAAACATGGGATAGAATCGAAACAGCAGTGATGAGGAAGATGGATGAGGCGACG
This sequence comes from Cherax quadricarinatus, assembly GCF_038502225.1. Classification (NCBI taxonomy): domain Eukaryota; kingdom Metazoa; phylum Arthropoda; class Malacostraca; order Decapoda; family Parastacidae; genus Cherax; species Cherax quadricarinatus. The sequence continues at coordinate 5,107,466 of NC_091309.1, read as the reverse complement.
GACAAATGGATGGGGAACCAGCAGCCGAGGCCATGCAGACCTCCACAGTCAACCCTGGAATCCTACCTCCTGCCAGACTTTCGACAGCCCCCGCCTACGAGGAAGAGACCAGCATTAAGAAGAAAGGTTCAAGCCTTGAAGAGAGAGGCAAGGACCACGCCCTTCTTCCCAAGAGAAAACCTTAAGAAGGGAGAACGAGGAGCACTGAAAGGTCTGATCCATAACCCTAATATTGTTGCTAACAAGGCGGACAAGAGTCCCTCGATTGTTATTATGTCCACAGAGAACTACAGGGCCGCGGGCATGAAGCACCTGAAGGACGAGAGGACCTATGAACCTATAACAGATGGCAGAGCCGCCCTAGAGCAAGTCCAAGAAAGGGATAAGAAACTAATCCTTGACCTGTACAGAAACGAAGGCAGAGCAGGAACGATGACAGTAGCCCTGAGAGACTCTTTCCTGAAGCACAAGAGCAGGGTACCCAGTATCTATTTTCTGCCCAAAACGCACAAGGACCTGGACCCGACTACAGGTACATGGAAAACGAGACCTGTAGTTTCAGGTTGTGCAGCACCCACCAGGCCAGTAGATAAATTCCTGACAGCCTTGCTGATGCCCTTAGTGGAGTTACTTCTGAACAGGATCAAAGACACCACCCACTTCCTACAGAAAATGGAAGCCTTGAAGGACGAACTGCAAGAAATCCCTGAGGACTATAGGTTAGTATCCTTTGATATCGAGTCTCTATACCCCTCTATCCCGCAGAAAGAAGCAGCAGCTAGAGTGAGCTCCTTCTATGGAGACAGACTACCAGACATCAAGGACGTACTAAGGAACAGAAGAATAAGGACGCCGCCATCCCAGGCTCTCGTCAGGAGAGCAATCCTGCATGTGATGCAGGACACTCTCCTTGAATTTGATCGCAGAACCTACAGACAGAAGACAGGAACAGCGATAGGAGCGTCAGTAAGCGTGGCAATTGCAGAACTATTCGTCTACCTGACGGTGGAAGTAAGGCTGAAAAGAGCAAACCTTAATCTCCTTGTTTTTTGCAGATACATTGATGACATCTTCTGCATTATCCCAGGAGGTGAACCTGAAGTGCAACGGACGCTGACCTGGCTGAATGGTGTCAACAGAGCCTTGAGATTCACCTTTGAAATGGAGGAGAAGGAACTCCCCTTCTTGGATACAAAAGTCTACTTGGACGCAAAACGTTGCCTCCAGACGAAGACGTACTACAAGCCATCACACACCCACCAATTCCTCCTGTGGACCTCAGCACACCCAACCTCCCTCAGGAGGTCCCTGCCGTACTCCATGGCATTGCGAATCAAGAGGATATGCAGCAAAACAACCGAATGTGAGTATGCAACGGCAGAAATGCTGAATTTCTTTAGGTCTAGAGGGTACCCAGAGATGGTTCTGCAGGAGGCGCAGCAGAAGGTGGACCGCCTGGAGAGACCAAGCCTCTTGGTGGTGAAGCGGAAACCGGCCCTAGGAAGGATGATCCTACCAGTGAAGTTCGAGCCCAGGATGGCCAGGACCATTAAGACGCACTTGAAGGATCTATGGACCTGGATAGAGCAAGGGTATGGAGAAGCCCCATGGTTCGAGCACTTCCCCCGGCAGCAACCACTAGTAGCATGGATGAAGTTCGACTCAATTAAAGATCTACTGGTAAGAGCAAGATTCCCGAAGAAGAAGTAACATAGTGGAGTCTAGACCCCTGCGGGTTTCGCCCTCTCCTGAAGGTGCGACCCTGGAAGGCAAGGGTAGCTCGCTACCCTCCCTTGAGACCCCGGACTGAGCCAGGGTGGGGCGCTCAGTGTTGGTATGTTTATGCCGCACAACAAGAGAGAATATATATATATATATATATATATATATATATATATATATATATATATATATATATATATATATATATATATATATATATATATATGTATAATATATATATATACATATATATATATATATATATATATATATATATATATATAGATATATATATGTATATATAAATATATATATATATATATATATATAAATATATATATATATAGATAAATATATATATATATATATAATAAATATATATATATATACATATATACATATATATATATATACATATATACATATATATATATATATACATATATATACATTTTTTTTTTTATTATCACACCGGCCGATTCTCACCAAGGCAGGGTGGCCCGAAAAAGAAAAAGTTTCACCATCATTCACTCCATCACTGTCTTGCCAGAAGGGTGCTTTACACTACAGTTTTTAAACTGCAACATTTACATCCCTCCTTCAGAGTGCAGGCACTGTACTTCCCTTCTCCAGGACTCAAGTCCGGCCTGCCGGTTTCCCTGAACCCCTTCATAAATGTTACTTTGCTCACACTCCAACAGCACGTCAGGTATTAAAAACAATTTGTCTCCATTCACTCCTATCAAACACGCTCACGCATGCCTGCTGGAAGTCCAAGCCCCTCGCACACAAAACCTCCTTTACCCCCTCCCTCCAACCTTTCCTAGGCCTACCCTACCCCGCCTTCCTTCCACTACAGACTGATACACTCTTGAAGTCATTCTGTTTCGCTCCATTCTCTCTACATGTCCGAACCACCTCAACAACCCTTCCTCAGCCCTCTGGACAACAGTTTTGGTAATCCCGCACCTCCTCCTAACTTCCAAACTATGAATTCTCTGCATTATATTCACACCACACATTGCCCTCGGACATGACATCACCACTGCCTCCAGCCTTCTCCTCGTTGCAACATTCATCACCCATGCTTCACACCCATATAAGAGCGTTGGTAAAACTATACTCTCATACATTCCCCTCTTTGCCTCCAAGGACAAAGTTCTTTGTCTCCACAGACTCCTAAGTGCACCACTCACCCTTTTCCCCTCATCAATTCTATGATTCACTTCATCTTTCATAGACCCATCCGCTGACACGTCCACTCCCAAATATCTGAATACATTCACCTCCTCCATACTCTCTCCCTCCAATCTGATATCCAATCTTTCATCACCTAATCTTTTTGTTATCCTCATAACCTTACTCTTTCCTGTATTCACCTTTAATTTTCTTCTTTTGCACACCCTACCAAATTCATCCACCAATCTCTGCAACTTCTCTTCAGAATCTCCCAAGAGCACAGTGTCATCAGCAAAGAGCAACTGTGACAACTCCCACTTTATGTGTGATTCTTTATCTTTTAACTTCACGCCTCTTGCCAAGACCCTCGCATTCACTTCTCTTACAACCCCATCTATAAATATATTAAACAACCACGGTGACATCACACATCCTTGTCTAAGGCCTACTTTTACTGGGAAATAATTTCCCTCTTTCCTACATACTCTAACTTGAGCCTCACTATCCTCGTAAAAACTCTTCACTGCTTTCAGTAACCTACCTCCTACACCATACACCTGCAACATCTGCCACATTGCCCCCCTATCCACCCTGTCATACGCCTTTTCCAAATCCATAAATGCCACAAAGACCTCTTTAGCCTTATCTAAATACTGTTCACTTATATGTTTCTCTGTAAGTGAACATATACATATATATATATATATATTATATATATACATATATATATATTATATATATATATATATATATATATATACATATATATTATATATATACATATATATATATATATATATTAATATACATATATATATATATATATATATATAGTCTTCCTTGAAGCCTTTTTATCCACTTCTCCGAGGCTATGGGTCCCACAATTTATACCAGAGGTGGACCCCATTAATAATATATATATATATATATATATATTATATATATACACATATATATATTATATATATGTACATATATATATATTATATATATACATATATATATATATATATATATTATATATATATACATATATATATATATATATATATATATATATATATATATATATATATATATATATATATATATATATATATATATATATATACATATATATATATATTATATATATATACATATATATATATATTATATATATACATATATATATATATTATATATATACATTATATATATATTATATATATATACATATATATATATTATATATATATACATGACACCTCTGCCAGAGAGAGGCTGTGGGCATCCTGCTCTGTGTTTTTGGCACAATATCGTCTAATCAAGAACACCTACCAGGATTATTATCAACAGGCTGGTGTGTGAATATCTGCTGCTCGTTTTGGAAAGGGGCCAGAAGACTCTGCGTTTCGCCTCTTCCTTCAGAATCAAGAAAAGTGTTGTGTATGTGAATTCAGTGAGGGAACATAACGGTCACCATGGGTAGGTGAGGTCAGTGAGAGAAGGCCGAATGGAGGAGTTTATCTGGAGAGAGTTCCTGGGGTCAACGCCCCCGCGGCCCGGTCTGTGACCAGGCCTCCTTAGGTCAGTGTCCCAGGATGCGACCCACACCAGTCGACTAACACCCAGGTACCCATTTTACTGATGGGGAACATAGACAACAGGTGGAAAGAAACACGTCCAATGTTTCTACTCTGGCTGGGAATCGAACCCAGGCCCTCACCGTGTGAAGCGAGAGCGTTAACCACCAGGCCACCAGAGGAGGAGGAGGCAGAAGTTGAGGGGTAAGACTGTGTCTCCCCCTTCCCCAAACAGGCGCGCATACACCATGTGCTCGTGTTACAACAATGGAGTGTTTGTTCACCGTGTGTATAGCGTATATAGTGTATAGTGCGTAGTATGAGCATGGTATGCACATAGCACGTGTAGTGTATAGCGATGTGTCGTTTATAGTGGGGGCTGTGCACAGAGCATAGTGGTGTATAGTAACAGGTGCACAGAGCATAGTGGCATATAGTAACAGGTGCACAGAACATTGTGTTGTATAGTGACTTGTCCTGGGAGGGAGTGAGTGCCCTACTCCGCCTCATCAAACATCTTTCACTCCTCCCTTTCCTCCACCGCCCACCACAATGGGGGGAGACCCCTCGCCTCCCCCTACCACCACCATGAACCACATGCGGTATGTGCCATGCGCCATTTTCCCTTCAGCCTGGGCTTACCACACAGTTTGAGGTATGGCAGATGATGAAGCCAGCCAGCCACAAAGCCAGGGAAACAGTGCACCCAACAATGAAAGAAGAGGCACATGTCAGGTATGTGGAGAGTTTCGAGCACGCAACAGGGATGGTCGCATTCATGCACACAATGGGTGTGCAGGATCACATATGCCCCCAGCAGAGAGCAGCCCACAGCCTCCACAGGCAGATGACAATTCCAATGGCAACCTCCTCACTTGTGATAACCTTCTGTTGGCATTCAAATCCACTACTAACAGTACCCTATCCCACATCCCTAAAGCAGCTCGCCCATATGCAGCAGGGAAATTCACAGACCTTCTCAAGCAGGTGAATGGAGGTTCCACCAACTTAGAAGCCCGAGGCACCATCCAAGCATGGCGCAACCTGCTCCTGTTCGGCAATGTCTGTCTTGCATTTCCTGAGAGACGAGGCAAACTGCTAACCACGTCAGTTATCAAGGCAGTGTGCAACTACCCAAGAACGGATAATTGTGTCCCTCTGCCCCATCATCGCAGGAATCACAAAGGTAGACCCAAGAAAAGTCCCACTGAAAACGAGAAAATTTGCGCACAGGTTAGCAAAAAAATTGAAGAAGGTAACACAGTGGGAGCAATAAGAATAATTACAAGTGACGACACTGTAGCCCCCAAAGATGAGACCACAGCCCAAGCACTAAGAGACAAGCATCCAACCAGGGACACCATAGCCATCAACAACAACCCTGAGGAAGACCCCATCACTGAACAATTAATTTTGCCTGAATCGGAAGTCTATAAGGCGATTGTGTCATTTCCTGCAGGATCTGCAGGAGGTTACACGGGAATTCGACCTCAGCACCTCAAGGGGATGGTAAATCCAGTACTCGGTGCATCTGCATCACTTCTTCTCACCGAGTTAACAACTTTCGTCAACAACTGCCTGGCTGGGCGAATCCCAGAAGAAATTAAACCTTTCTTTTTTGGAGCCTCACTGTGTGCCTTGAAGAAGAAGGATGGGGGAATCAGACCCATTGCGGTTGGAAACACTCTTCGCCGTCTCGTTGCCAAAGCAGCAGTAAGAAACATTCGCCTAGAAGCTGCCAGTTTACTCCAGCCACACCAACTGGGCTTTGGGGTCCCTCTAGGCAGTGAAGCTGCAGCTCATGCGGCAAGGGCCTACATCAGAGACCTACCAGAAGACAAGGCCATAGTCAAACTTGATTTTAGAAATGCCTTTAATATGGTAAAGAGAGATGCTGTCTTGCCAGCTGTTCGGGATCGCTTCCCCAGTCTTTTTCCGTTCATTTCAGCCGGCTACAGCAAACCCTCAATTCTTTTGTTTGGAGAACATGAAATTCTCTCATCAGAAGGTGTTCAGCAGGGTGACCCACTCGCTCCACTTCTCTTCTGCTTGGCAGTAAGAGAACTAACTTCCAGCCTACGCAGCGAGCTCAACATCTGGTACCTGGATGATGGCACTCTGGCAGGTACTGAAGAGTCCCTGGTAGGGGACCTACAACTGGTGAAAACACAGGGAGAAGACTTGGGACTCATCCTCAATCCCTCCAAGTGTGAAATCATCACAGCAAACCAGGAAATAATCAATGTTGTGCGAAGAATTCTCCCAGAAGTCTCTACTACCACTCCGTCCAACAGTACCCTCTTGGGAGCACCGCTGGGTCACCAGGCCATCGACACAGTCCTCAAGGACAAATTGAATGACCTGATGAGAATGGAGGAGAGAATAAGCAATCTTGATGCCCATGATGCTCTGTATCTCCTCACAAGGTGCCTTACTATTCCAAGACTCACTTACTTCCTCAGGTGTGCACCCTCTTTTGACAACCCAACACTTGACGAATATGATGCACACCTGAGGTCAACCCTTAAGAAGGCACTGAACCTGTCACTAGAGGATCAGCAATGGGATCAGGCAACCCTCCCAGTACGACTGGGAGGTATAGGGGTGCGCAAAGCAACGCATGTTGCTTTACCTGCTTTTCTGTCTTCGTGCTTGGCTTCCAGTGCATTAGTCAAGAAGATTGTTCCCGAACGCTTGAGAGACATGGTAGGAGCTCAAGACCCTAGGTTTACTGAAGCAGCGTTTCTGTGGGACACCCTTACAGATTCCTCCAGTAGACCAGCTCCTCCCAAAGAACACAAACAGTCCCACTGGGACAAACCGATCATGGAAAAAATCGCCAACACAATGCTCTCCAACGCCTCAGGAAAGGACAAAGCTCGTCTCCTGGCAGTGAAGGCACCACACTCAGGAGATTTCCTGTTTGCTGTTCCCAATTCCTCCTTGGTCACTCGACTAGACCCACAGGCCATTCGGATTGGTGTTGCTCTTCGCCTAGCCGCCCCCATCCTCACCGAACATAGGTGTATTTGCGGCAGGGCGACAGCTGATCAATTCGGACTTCATGGTCTCGTGTGTC